>NW_022196915.1:106924469-106934406 GCF_008632895.1 Mastomys coucha
TACCAATTGTAACAACTTTATTTTAATTATTTAACAAAACATAGTAAATAAAACAAAACCACTGCAATGAAGTTGAACAAGGCAAGCCAGCAGAGGGACTAGAGCCCCAAGAGAAGTCACAAGAATTAGAGACCTATTTATTCACACACCCAGAGTCCCATAAAAGTACTAACCTGACAGCCATAATACATACATGGAGGGCCTGGTGCTACCGTTTACTCCTTTCTCAGGTGTACTACAATGAGGCTCTCGCCCCTGAAGAAGGGCACATACTGTTGGGCGTGGACTTAGATGCTGGCAAGTTCTTCCATCTAAATGTAGACAAAGCAATGATGAGAAATTAAAATGGGAAAGTTATATGAAGAGCTATTATGGAGCACTGAGTATGGGCAATGACTATTCTACATTGGTAGTGCATTTATTTTTGATTGTTTTCAGTAAGTCATCTAAGGTGTATAAATAAGAATGACCTTGCAGTCCAGGTATTTTTCTTCGCCCAGCAGACCCAGGTTCAACACGTATGTCATCAACCACAGAAAGTCTGGAGTCTTCAGTGAAAAGATCCCCATCTCATTTTCTTTTAAATAAACAGAAATTGCCATGCCTTCACTTTGAAGTTGCTTCCCTGAGTTATGGCATGCATGGTTAATATTAACTAAGGGGTCTCATGGAGTGTGTGCAGTGAGTGCTGTGGCTGGCGGTCGAGTTCATTTCAGTTACCTTTGTTTTCTTTTGTAGCTTTTCACCTCTGGGTCCTACATCTGGATTGTAGCCATGAGTGGACTTGTAAGTGTCATTTTTTTTAACTTCCTTCCCCTAATTTCCTCTCTCTCTCTCTCTCTCTCTCTCTCTCTCTCTCTCTCTCTCTCTCTCTCTGAAAGGAAGAAAAATAGAAAAAAATGTCATGTTTATACATTGTGGGTAATAAACACACCTGTCTTCCTCCTTCCTTTACCCAGGTCAGGCATAGCTCCAAGCTCCTTCCCTAGTGACTGAGATAGCACAGCTACACGGAAAATCAAAGTCAAGACAAAAGAGGCTGGGTTGTCTCAGTTTCCAAAGTTACTTTAATGAAGGTTTTTAGATGAGGTTTTTGCCAGTGTTGGTTGTAAAGGGCATTAGTAGTCTAATTCATAGTAAGAGAGAAATGACAGAGAAGGAAGAGGCTGGGCCTGCAGCAGGGGAGTTGCAGTGCTGCTCCACTTTGTAAGACACATGGTCGGGCAGGGAGGGAAAGAAGAGGTGACTTGAAGGTCAGGTGTGTATGTGGCCAGAGACAGAGCATGCCAGGGAGGTTGTGTGTGTGGCCAGAGACAGAGCATGCCAGACAGTTTGTGTGTGTGGCCAGAGGCAGAGCATGCCGGAGAGAGTGTGTGAGTGTGTGTGTGTGTGTGTGAGTGTGTGTGTGTGTGTGTGTGTGGCCAGAGGCAGAGCATGCCGGACAGTTTGTGTGTGTGGCCAGAGGCAGAGCATGCCGGACAGTTTGGAGTCCTAGTCTTTAGAGTGATTCCGTTCTCTCTCCTATGTCCACAACAATTCATTACACTTTAGGAGATATTTTAAAAGAAATTTAGAGCATGTGGCCGAGTTGGATGCTCCATAACTTGAATGTAAACCATAAATTTATGAAAATTAATTTGTGACTAGTGTATATAGAAAATAGTTTCAATCTCTTTCTTGAAAAAAGCTCTAAGAAAGTTACAGAATAGATTTATAGGTCTGTGCACAACATCAAAGGGGAACTTAGAAGTAATTATGCCACCGCACTGCAGACTGTCACCAGCCTGGCACCAGTCACATCCATTTTCTGAGGGAGTGATTAGGCCACCTGGAGTTGTCCTGAGCCCTCTTTCTCATGGCTCTTTTCAGACCCGGTGTTAAAGACATTTTGGATAGAACACAATCATTCATTTCCCTCAGCTGATGTGCTCCTAGCTGACATGCTCCAGATTTTGATTTTGCGGATCAAGAACAAAGCCTGTGTCCTCCTTATTCCATTTTTTACCTGGAGCCCCATAGTGAGGCTCAGAGCTCTAAGACAGCTGGGTCTTCTTACCCTCCTCCTCCCTCCTTTCTGTCTCTCTTCTCTCTCCCTTCCCCTCTCCTCTCCCCACCTCCTATCTTCTGTCTCTGTCTCTCTCTCTCCCTTTCTCTCCTCTGTTCCCCTGTCCCTCTCCTTCCCTCTCTCCTTTCCTCCCCCCTTTCCTTCTCCTCTCCTCCCTCCACCCTTGAGATGGTTTTATTCTGGCCCCTGGTTGTCCTGGAGCTCACAGCTGCCCGACACTGCCATCTGATGTTCTTGAGACCTGTGGTACTTTCCAGTCATTCTATTACCATTTTTACCTCTAGGCCATGAGCCCCCTCTCTCCAGTGTGGCTCATCCCCACGGACAGCTTGGCAGTGAGCTCTGCACATAGGCAGCGCCATCCAAGGCCTATTCCACCCAAAGTGGTGATGTTCTAAAGCATGCAGGAACACAAAAACCACCTTTTTGGTGCTTTTTTAATCAAACAAGGTGTGTTTTTCTTTAATAACGCATTTCGATGCATTTGTGTAAAATGTCCCATTTATGTTCACTATTCTGTTCTTAGACTTCTGGTACTAAATTAAATGCTTGCTGTCACCTCAAAGTTTCACTGTGGGACAGCCAAGGCTCTAGAATTGAAGGTTATGTCTCTCAACTATTGGTCTCTCTGGACTCTAAAGTGTTTGTTCTGAAGTCACTGTCCTTTCCAGTCCGAATTTTATCAGAGGGTATCAGAGAATTTCTAAAATTAAAAAAAAATATATGTTTTTTTTCCCAGAGAAATAAAAAAACCCACACTGTTTGAAATAGAATTTCAAAATGACTGGGCATTTTAAGGAATCCACTATCATTAGTCATTCATGAGCCAATTGAATTTTCTTTCACAGTAATTATCTCAAAATGATAAAAATATATATATATCTGATAGATCTTCATATTAACCTCCTTTTTATTTTTCCAGCTTGTAGATAATACCCTGTTTATTTCTGAGCTAAGTTATGTGTGGTAGACCTCATATCTAGCATTTGTAAAATCTCCCTCGCCAAAATAAAATGATTGATAGCAGTGCTGATTGTAGCTAGTTTTCTTCATGCTACATCGTACACACTGGTGCTCATTTCTGACTTACTTTGTTCTTTCTGGCTTCATCCAGAAAGCCCACACTCTTATGATATATGTCATATATGATGTGGTGATTATACAGGGGTGTTTAATTTATAAGCAGAATGTGGTGATACACACCTATAATCCCAGCACTCAAGAAGTAGAGGCAGGAAGATTGTGAGTTCAAAGCAAGTCTAGGCCTGGCAGTGGTGGTGCATGCCTTTAATCCCAGCACTTGGGAGGCAGAAGCAGGAGGATTTCTGAGTTCGAGGCCAGCCTGGTCTACAGAGTGAGTTCCAGGACAGCCAATGCTATACAGAGAAACCCTGTCTCGGGGGAAAAAAAAAAAGGCAAGTCTAGGCTACAGAGTATGGTCCTGTCTCCAGCAAAAAAAACAAAGCAATAGCGTGTGTGAATGTCTGGCTTTTCAGCCACTAACTGTGAGGTCCATGTCAGAGTCACAAAGCCACCGTCCATCCAGAGGCCTCTTGCTCAATGTGACTTCCCTTTTCCCTACAGATCAGCTAACTTCCTTTTTCTTTTTCCTTTTGGTTTTAATGCTAACTAAAATACTTCAAAAGTCAAATTTCATGCTACCAGGAAGAAATGTGTGCATAGTATTCATTGTTGTGAATTTATGTTACAAAACCTATTGGTGGGGTCACTACAATGGCTTGGTAGATAAAGGTACTTGCTGCCAAGCCCAAAGAAAAGGGAGAATAGACTCTTACAAGTTGGTCTCTCTCTCTCTCTCTCTCTCTCTCTCTCTCTCTCTCTCTCTCTCTTTCTCTCTCTCTCTCTCTTTCACACACATACATACACACACACACACACACACACTAAAAGTAACTAGCTGTATTGTAGATATATTTTTAAACTTTTACCATTGGAAGCTATCATGTATCAAAAACATTGTTTAGGAAATAATTTTATTTAACTCTGGCAATTAGTATGTGGTTTGTTTTATTTTGAGGGCAAGTGAGCGGGGCTGGAGATGTAGTTCAGTGACAAAGTGCTTGCCTGACATGCCTAAGGTCTGGCTTTGGTCCTGTCTTTAGTTCTAGCACCAGGAAGGAAAACGTGTATAAAATGGCAGTTCTTCTCAGCCTGTGGGTCACAACGTGTTGGGGGTCACAGACCAGATATCCTGCCTACCAGATAGATAATTCTATTACCATTCATAACAGTAGCAGTGAAATCGTTTTATGGTTGGGGGCGGGGGTCACCGCAATATGAAGAACTGTATTGAAGGGTTGTAGCATTAGAAAGGTTAAGAGCTGCTGGTGTAAAATGTAAGTTATTTGTTATCTGCAGTCTTAGAAACCAGAGACTGCGTGTGCTTTCCTGGAAAGCTGCTGACTTTGGTTTGTTTAGTTCATTATACATTGATTGTTTGTTTGTTTGTTTGTTTAGTTTTAACAGCTTTTATCTCTTTTGGGTTGTTCATTCTTGCATGAGTATCCATGTTTCTGAACACATAGTCTCAAGATATCCAGTGATTTAAAGGACAGGTTAACACCAGGATGCTGTCTGACCGCCTGAGCGCTGCCCCCTGTCATGGGCTGGTCATGGCGATGGATGTGAACAGAGGGAAAGGCTTTGCTAGCTTACCAGGAGCCAAGGGAAGCTGACAAGAGCTGTTGATTGGTTCCATTTGGTGGCCCATGAGGAAAACATTTTCCTGCTGCCAAGAGGGGGTTTGGCCTCCCGCTTTGAGATTACTCCTGTTCAGTTGGATTTTTGTTTTTGTTTTTTGGGGGGTGGTTGCTGTCGTTGTTGTTGTTGTTTGGTATTGGCTCTTTCCTCCTTTCATAGTTCTGTTTAAATGAAGAGTTGTTATGAAAATGTGGCTTAGCATACATGGGGTATTCCCGGTGTCTTTGGTGTTTAAAATTGTTATGTGTGTACTCATCTGTGTGTTTTTAATGTGTTTACATTTACATATTGGGGTGCACATGTGTGTACTGGATTTCTTCCTAGACTGCTCTCATCACAAATGAAGGCAGGGTCTCTCGGTTATATCTAGGTCTTGCCACTTTGGCTACTCTGGCCAGCTGGCTCGCACTGCAGACTGTTTCCACCATTGTGGGCTGGTGTTACAGGCAGGCCTCTGTGCCTACTTAGTGTTTACTTGGTGGCTGCTGGGGACCCAAACTGCAGTCCTCATACTTGCATAGCAAGCACATTACCTACCCACTGAGCCATTGCTCCAGCTCCATGTGCTTGGACATTTTTAATGAACTCCTCTGGCTGTAGATCTTCTGATTTCATTTGTGGAAGACTGAAAAATTGAGGCCATTGTGTATATTCATAATTCTCCCAGTCTCATTACACATTAATATTTTATTCTCCTAAAGCAAATGTTGCTTACACGTTGGACTTGTAGTCAGTTCTTCTTGTGGTTCTGCTGAGAGCTTTGTGGCTGTCTCTGTCCCAGCACTTCTGCATTTCCTGCAGTTTCATGAATCACAGTAATGAGTCATCCACACTAGGATGAACTGTGGTTCTCAAAACCCTGCTCCAGCTCAGCCATAGTTCAAATCTTTATCATTAGTTCTTTCCCAAGGTATTTAAGAGCAAATTATCCAGTGCCTCTACTCTCAGTGTGCTGAGAGTGTGCGGCTGCGTGCTCCTCACCGTGCCTGTTCTCTGCCTTTGTTACTTGCTGTCTACAACACAGCAGACTTTATCTTGTAATCAAACAATCTTAGTGTGAAAAAGTATCTCTCTTACCCACTGTGGGGTAGAAATGTACATGGAAGCCAGATTATATCGAACTCTGGATGTGGTTCAAGTTTGGGTTGTTTTCTGTGGACAGTTAGGCTCTACAAAGCTTTTCAAACAAACATTTCAGATGGTACAAGATTGTAGCTCTCAGTGGGTGTACTTGACAGAGAGAGAAGAGGAGCCACCTCAAAGGAATCAGGTATCTCCTTTGCAGACTCTGATTTGCCTCTGTCTTCTTCACATGATTTACCCTAGAGGACCTAAAACATTGTCTTAACTGGGCAGTGGTGGTGCACACCTTTAAACCCAGCACTTGGGAGGCAGAGGCAGGCAGATTCCTGAGTTGGAGGCCAGCCTGATCTACAGAGTGAGTTCTAGGACAGCCAGGGCCACACAGAGAAATCCTGTCTCAGGAAAAAACAACAACAACAACAACAAACAAAAACATTGTCTTAAAACTGTAAGATGGAAGTGTGCGAGTGAATTCTGGGACTCTGACCCACGTCCTGGGCAGCGATAACTAGCACTGTGTAGGTCTTCTATGTGGGTGTGTCTTCCTCTGCTCTTCAAGCTTCCCTTTTTTTCCTCTATATTCTTTTTCACAGATATCTCCTGTAGACTGACCAAATGGGTGCAAGGTGGCAGGGAAAATAACTCATGTGTTGCTCAAGACCTTCAGTTAAACTTAGGAATTTAAACTCCCATATTTAGCAATTCATTGGAGACAAAGTGAGAGGCTCCAAGAGAAATCAAGGCTGGCTAAAGATGTAAGGTGCTTAGCCTTCAAAGGCCCACATGAAGAATCAAGACCACCAGGGGCTCTGAGGAAACCCCCACACGTAGAGGGGGCTTACTGAATCCTGACTCCAGCTGACCCCACCTGACCCCAGATGCCTGAACCTACTAAGAGAAACCACCTGATCTGATTGGTAGTGGCAGCAGATTCAGGTCACACAGGGAGGCAGGTCACACAGGCAGGTCATCACACAGGGAGGCAGGTCACACGGGGAGGTAGGTCACACAGGGAGACAGGTCACACAGGGAGGCAGGTCACACAAGGAGGTGCAGGTCACGGGGAGGAAGGGGCAGTGGACACGTGCTGCTATTGCTTTCATCTTAGGGAATTTTCTTTTGAACAGGATCTCACTATGTTACACAGACTAGCCTTAAACACATGCTTAGCCCAAGCTACCCTTAAACTGCTCTCCTCCGTGTGTCTACTTTCATCGACCAGTGCAGATCTTGTCTGCTAGACCTGGGATCTGAGAACCTGAAAGTGACATTGGCTGTGTGTGTCATGACAACAGTGATCTTTTCTAACTTAGTCACATGACAGATAACTCTGAGGATCCCTGATGTAGAAACACATTCTTAGGGTGATCAACCAACCTCTCATTGACTTCACTGTCTCACTGGCTCTCATTGGCTTCATATAATGCAGGGACTAGGAGGCTCCATCAGGGCAGAAGTTTTCTGTATTCCTCCCTACCATGCCCCAGCATCTAGAGACCAGGTCCTGGTTAAGAGTAGTCAGGATATATTTTGGATGAAGGAATGAGTCCTCAGTGGGTCTGCTGTCTCAGAGCTTTTGTGCTGCAGCCCAGATGCAGGGACACGTGTGTTCCTAGGCTTGTGTGTCATGCAGATATACTCCCATTCTCCTGAGGAAGCACCCTCTGTCTGTCGTTCTTGTCAGACAGTAAGGCTCCTGAGTGTAGGGCTGTGGTCCACAGGGACCCCGGGAATGCTGCTTTCCTGGTGGGAAGGGCTCAGCACCTGGGCGTCACTGCCAGGTCATGGTTCCTTGCTTGTCAAGGTCTCAGGCATGCTGTAAGCAGGACCAGAGGACAGTTGAGGTTAACTCTTAACCAAGAGTGACCAGTGGGCAGGTGAACTTAACTCTAACCAAGAGTGACCAGTGGGCAGTTGAGGTTAACTCTCACCAAGAGTGACCAGCGGGCAGGTGAAGTTAACCCTAACCAAGAGTGACCAGCGGGCATGTGAAGTTAACTCTCACCAAGAGTGACCAGCAGGCATGTGAAGTTAACTCTAACCAAGAGTGACCAGCGGGCAGGTGAAGTTAACCCTAACCAAGAGTGACCAGCGGGCATGTGAAGTTAACTCTAACCAAGAATGACCAGCGGGCAGGTGAAGTTAACTCTCACCAAGAGTGACCAGCGGGCAGGTGAAGTTAGCTCTCACCAAGAGTGACCAGCGGGCAGGTGAAGTTAACTCTCACCAAGAGTGACCAGCGGGCAGGTGAAGTTAACTCTCACCAAGAGTGACCAGCGGGCAGGTGAAGTTAACTCTAACCAAGAGTGCTGATGTTGTTTCCCAGCAGTAAATTAAATTCTTTATTTGCCCTTGAGCCTTACTTTTTGACTCCCTTCCTAAAATAATTAATGGTATGAAAAAACCGTAAGTGTGCAGCTGATATTCATGTTTTTAGTGGCCTTAAAGGGAGCAGTTTCCTGTTTTATGTTCTCAGGCTTATAAGGAGATAACCTTCCATTGTTACCATATGGGCCTGGGTTCTTGGCCTAGATATTCCACAGATGTAGGCCCAAAGTAGTCTCTGGTTGTTTGCTCCCATATCCTGTTTCCTAACAGGGCTCCTGACCTCCTAGCTGAGTGTCCCATCCTAGATCTGGCTGCCCCTGATATGTGGGGTGTGTGCTCCCTTCTGCTTTATCTAGTCATCTACTGTCTAAGCTGTGATCTGTGTGCTGCTGGACCTCACTTTGATGTTTGGACTTCCTGCCTCAGAAGACCTCATTGACCTTGGGTTAGTTCTCCTGGCCTGTAGCAATGCAGATCCTAGGATATGGCCTTAATTCTAAGATTGCATGTGCGCATGTTTGGGTGCATGCATGTTCAGGTGCATACACATGTGAGCACAATTGCCCACAGAGGCCTGATGAGGGTGTAAACCTTTGGAGTGGGATTGCCAGGTGCCTTTGAGCAGCCCTGTGACAGTGCTGGGGGTTGAACTCAGATCCTTAGGAAGACAACTCTTACGTCAAAGCCATCCTAGGCTTTGTGATTGTCAGTTGGTGCTCTACAACCTAACTCTTTTCCCTGCTCATACTCTTAATTTTAAAATATTTTTTTCCAACAAAACACGGCATTGAAGAAAAGACTGTCTCAGGCTGAGGATGTAAGTCAATTGATAGTGTTGCTAACATGCATGAAGCGCATTGAAACTGGGCTTGGTAGTGCACATTGGTAGTGCTAGCACTTAGGAGACAGAGGCAGGGCGATCAGAACTTCAAGGTCTTTCTATAGTGAGTTCAAACAAGCTTGGCCTAGTGAGCCCGACTCTAAAACACTAGGAGTATTATATTAATACAGCATAAGTAATACTATGGAGATCTGGGTAACAACTAGGTAATTTTTTAATGTATTTACTGGTGTCATATCTTTCCATGGAATGGATGAATGTGATTATCAAGTATAAGAAACTGAACTGCTCAGCTTGATAGATTCTAGTGCATTGTGAACTGAAACATTGCCAGTCTGTGTGGTTTGTTTGACAACTCATGGTCATACAGAAGATCTAGAGACAAGTGAACTCTCCTTTCCCATGCGTGCTCCTGCCCACATGCCCCTCATATGTGGGATGGCTTTGCCAGCTCCCCACTGGGTTGATCAGACAAGTGACGTCATAAAGCATGTAATCATTCTTGCCCAGCTTCATTTTCCCACCACAATACTTAAAAAATGTAAACCTTGGAGAGTCCAGAGGACTCTGAGGGCTGACATTTCTTTTCCAGCAAACATCTTGTTAAGACTTTATTTTTTATTTTGAAGAGCTAGAGAGAGGATGGGTCAGTGGTTAAGAGTACTTGTTGGTCTAGCAGAGGACCTGGGTTTGAGTACTTGATTCCCAGTACCCACATGGGGTGGTTCACAATCATCCGTAACTTTAGTCACAGGAAATATGTTACCCTCTTCTGACCTCTGCATGTACTAGACACATACGTGGGGCACACATATATGCAGCAAGATACTCACACATGTAAATTGTGTGCCTGTGTGTGTGTGTCCCTTACACATGTAAATTGTGTGCCTGTGTGTGTG
>NW_022196915.1:106934437-106951385 GCF_008632895.1 Mastomys coucha
TGTGTGCCTGTGTGTGTGTGTCCCTTACACATGTAAATTGTGTGCCTGTGTGTGTGTGTCCCTTACACTGCTTTTGTTTTTGCCTCTCAGGGCTCCTGTTTTAACTGGATTTATTTCTAGTGGTTTATTACTAGCATGTGCTCATAGTGTGTCAAGTTTTCCTTCAGGTTGCCTGTTGCTTTTAAGAATTTCTCTCTTGTGCACTTCAGTGCATCTACAAGTAGATTGAACCTTCTTCTTTTTTTTTTTTAAATATTTATTTTTATTTATATGAGTACACTGTAGCTGTCTTCAGACACACACCGAAAGAGTGCATTAGACACCATTACCGATGGTTGTGAGCCACTCACTATGTAGTTGCGGGGAACTGAACTCAGGACCTCTAGAAGAGCAGCCACTGCTCTTAACCCCAGAGCCATCTCTCCAGCACTGATATCTGATTTTTAATGAGCTAAATTAAAGTTACAAGTTTTGTGTATTGTAACAGAACTGTGTGCAACCTCCATTGGGAAGAGGAGGCCTTAAAATAATTATTGACTCTAGGGGGAAAATGAATGTTTGCCGATCCTCTGCTTATTTTACTTTGAGACAGGTTCTCTGCAGAGCCCCTGCTGTTCTGAGACTCATTGTGTAGATCAGGCCAGCCTGGAATTGACTGCTTTCCAGCCTCTGTCTCCTGAGTGCTGGGATTAAAGGTCTGATTGAACCTTCTTATTTCTTGCAAACTCTAGTATTTTCAAGTTTTCATCATTTTTGTATTGTAGGGATGGGGATAGAGGAATGGGTGCTCAAGTTGGGGTTCCGTCTCTCCACGAGTGAGTTCCCAGACCCACACTCAGGTTGTCAGGCTTAGGGGCAGGCACCTTTACCTGCTAACCCTCTAGCCTACCTTTGGCTTATATTTTAGGTTCATGTTGTTTTTATTAAATTTTGATTACCCTGATCTCAGCTGCTGTCCCTTTATCTGGAATCCCACTGTCCCAATACCCTTTCCTCTTCCTCTGGTTCTGTGATGTGTGACTGATGGTGTTGTCTAGGCTCCCTTTGTGTTCATGCTTCATCTCAGGTTCTTCCTTCACCTCATGGGAAGATGGGGGAGGAAGTGAGGTGCTTCTTAAACAGACCTGGGTCATCAGCCACCTCACTGCTACCTCCCACAGCCCTGGCTCTGGGCTCTGAGCCTGAGTCTCAGTAGATGGCCTGCTGTCACTCCACTGTGTGAGGTTCGGGTTACAGAGGCCCTCTGGTTTCACTGCACATGGAAGTCTCTGTTTCATTTTCTCTCTTGTTTTGTACTATTTTGATAGTGGAGCCACAGGAGTGACTTGAAACCACAAGTTAAAGTTCCTCACTGTGCCCTTGGGAGCCTGCTCCATTCTATCCTTTGCTCCTGACTCTGCTCCAAATTGTCCCGAGGTCAGGGGCCTCCATGGGCCACATCCATGGATCTCTCCTCACTGCTTATCAGCAGCTGCATTTGCTGTTGCTACCTGCTCCCCTCTGGCATTCTCCTTAAGGCTCCACTGACACCAGATTCCCTGGGCTCATTTTCACCCCAAAGCCCCTTGGATTTCTTCACATGCCTCCCTGTGCTACCTACTCTTGAGCTTAAATCGTATACACTGGCTACTGGCTCCTATGTGCTCTCTTTCCCTGTCTGTCTCCTTGGGCACCAGGCTGCTTTCCCATTCCTCCCTAGCACCTTTAGTTCTCTCCGGTTGGAATGTTTTGTCTTCAGTCTTCACTGGCACCCTGTCATCCTGAGATAGGGTCCTCACTATCTAAGTCACTGTGACTTCCTTCACAGAGCGTGTCAGATGGTCACATGGCCTCGTGTTCACTGTCTTTCCTGTGCATTAAGTACTGATGTTGCTGTGTGTGCAGCTTTCTTCCTTTGTCCTCCACAGTGTTCTTAGAGCAGTTCTTGAGATACTCTCACCTGATTCACTGAAGCTCAGTAGTGTGTATGTAGTCCTGGTACTCAGCAGGCTATGGATAACAATGACCCTTGTCTCAGTAAAACAGCAAGAACAAACAAATATTATGGTATACTTTTTTGGTACTACTAAAAAAGGTCATTAAACTCTTTTATCTAGTTGAGTACTCCTATCTTAAAGGTTAGAGTCAAAGTTTTTTGTTTGTTTGTTGGTTGGTTGGTTTTGGTGTTTCGAGACAGGGTTTCTCTGTGTAGCTCTGGCTGTCCTGGAACTCACTCTGTAGACCAGCTAGCCTTGAACTCAGAAATCTGCCTGTCTCTGCCTCTCAAGTGCTGAGATTAAAGGCATGTGCCACCACTACCCGGCCAAAGTTTTTTTAAAGTATTTTTAAAAATATGCATGGTCATTTTTACCTAGAAAGCGATATTGAGGGTTTTTTTTCTTCCATATAAATGGCTTTAAAGATAAAAAAATAGGTTTGTTTGCAAAAAGAAAAATATTTTTACAGATATATTGTTTATTAATAGTAATGCATAGCTAAATATCTAGGAAAACGTCCATACTGTAGCACTATGTGAGTGAAGCCAGGGTTTGTGGTTGTTCTCCTCGGGTTAGGTGTCTCTCCTGGCCATCTGACAGCGATGGTATGTACCACAGAGTTGGCACAATGTGAGACTGTTTGGATAATCGATCCTTTTGTGGATCTGATTTTTTTTTTTTTTTTAAATTTTAGGTGTGTGTGTTTGCAAGCTTGAAGTCAACTTGGTATCTTCCTCAGGGTCATCCACTTGGTTCCTTCAGATGTCTTGCACTTGCACCTGGTCCCAGCTGTCTCAGCTTCCAGCACTGGGATTACAAGCACATGCATCCATGCCTGGCTTTTACCTGGGCACTGGGTTGTTGAACTCAGATTCACAAGCACCCCCAGAAAGCACCAGAGTACAAGCTATCTCCCAGCCTCTGGATTTCTTTTAATAGCGAGACATTGTTCCTTAAATACTCTATACTTGTGTTTGGAGTGTGAAATGGTCAGGATTTTGCTAACTCCAAATTAATACATTTGTTTTACCAAGTAGGTTAAATTTGTGTTGGATTGTTTGTACTGTTTGATATCTGCCCCTTGATAAGACTTACTGATACTGCTCAAACTAGAAGAATGCCCTCTGAGATGATTGATTCCCTGTTAATATTCCATATCAGTCTTGCTTACATTTGAACAACCAGTTGGATGTTTCCTTGTAGATTTCTGGCATGTGCTATGACCGCAAAGTGCTCCAGGTCCATCAGGTGCTCTGCATCCCTGGAAGGATGGCCCAGTTCTTCTCCTGGGCCCTTGAGCCCATCTTCTCATCTTCAGAACCCACCAGCGAGGCCAGGGTTGGGATGGGAGCCACTGTGGACATCCAGAGGCAGCAGAGGATGGAGCAGCTGGACCGGCAGCTGATGCTCTCTCAGTTTGCACAAGTGAGGCGACAAAGGCAGCAGCAGGTAAGACCTGCGTGACCCAGAGGTGTGTGCTTCCTCCCATGGTGATGAGTGAGAGCGGTGGCGGCTTTGGCTTAATTCCTGTGCTTCACACTGATCTTTTGATGTGTTTCCAGAGAATGAGAGTACAGGTCTGTCGGGTGGCTTTTGTTAGTGTCTGAGGTTTCTGTTGTTTTGTTTTTAAGGTAACAAAATAAATTACAGCCAAACAGTTGGTCAGATTGGACATTCTTATCCTTAGCATTACTTCTAAGAGAAACACCAACCTAGTTAGTGAGATAGGGTATTTATCAGTGCTTGTAATCTTGTCAAAGCCACAATGCCTTCCTGTTTAAAGTGCTAGTCATGTGCCATGGATGAGGAACAGATGAAAAATTTTATGATTTTCCTTGGTTAAAGTGAGAACAAAGATCATGAAACCTTAAGGGAACAGCCAGTGACTACATCATATAAATGCTATATTTTCATAGATGCGCCCTTAGGAACCAGGAGCCATTGCACAATTACCTACAAATACTACTTTAGCCAAAATTCTGACATGACTCTTGTCTTCAAGGGAGACAAGGGAAGGGGGAGTTGCTCTGTGCCCAGCTAAAAGCTTCTGGTATGCTCTTCCTCCAACACTATGACCAGCACATTGGACCCCTCCCTTCTTGCTTCCTCTTTCATCTTTTAGGGCGGTGAGAGATGCATGATTCTCCTGCCATCCTTCTATCTCTTGCCTTCCCCAGGTAAAAGAGGTGGAGCTTCAGGACTCACAGTGGCCTCAAGTATTAAAGTCCAGTCTACCATCCTTAGAATGTGGGTTCCAGGGTTCATCTTTAGGGGAGTAACACAGAGACTTAAATTGTTCCTTATAGCCCTGTTGGACTTTGAAGCAATTAGAGCACATGACACAGATACCCATGGCATGTTCTGGGACAGCTGGCATGTGCTCTTGTGGAGAGCCCAGAGGTGGGGGTAGAGGTGGCTTATGGACTCACTCGTAGGCATGAGAACCAAGAGTAAGAAGCTGTGTGGGAAGTATTCCAGCAACAGTCCACAGGACAGAGTGAAGCCTTGTGACTGACAGGAGGCAGTAGATCTACAAGACCCCTGGAGGAGAGTGAGAGGGTGGGTGTGGTGTGGTATCATAGAGAACTCAGCGGAGCCTGTCTGCAGACTCTTCTTGGCCTCGCTGTAGCTCCCTCCTCTCCTGGGTACCAGATAGGACCATCTGAGACAAGAGTCTTCAGAGAGCGGAGAGAATGCCTTTGTTGGTTCTGTGGTGTGCTTTGGGTGAGTGGGTTTCTAGTCTCTGTGACTTGCTCCAGGATGAGATGGTAGGAAAAGGCTGGAGAGGCCTTGCTTTTGAGGCTTCCAGGATCCTTCAGTTCAAAGTACACAGCACTCCAGGGTGCCAGACTTTGGGGTATTTTGTTCTGAGCCTGAATCCTCTTTTTGTAAGGAAACTATTCCTTTTGGATTAGGGTCCACCTAATGACCTCACTTTACCATAATGAACCCTTAAAGAACCCTGTGTATACACAGTCATGCTGAGGCAAGTCTTCAGCACACAGAGTTGTGAGTCCAGATAATCCGTGCTCAGTGTTGGCACTAAGTAGTCACTTCTTCTCGAAGGTGGTAGTGTGTCCAGCTCATTGCTGTCTGCTGATAGCAGACGAGATATTCCATGATAGCAGTAGCTAGATCGTACTGGGTACATGGGCCCAGGGCCCATTTGTAACCTCCATCCATGTCTACTACTTGTAGCTACTCCATAGCTACTCTTCCTGTGCTAGTACTGAGATAGACAATAATACTATTGCAGTCATTCTGTCTACCTCCTGCTTGGTGCCTTTTCTGTGATGGATGTCCATGGTAGGAATTAATCTGAAATAACAGCCACCACACTTCCAACATGTTCCTTTATCTGTATGCCCTTGCCTTCCCTCAGGTTTCCTTAAGCCCTACCTTCCAGTCTCCTGGATGACCAGCCAAGTCA
This sequence comes from Mastomys coucha, assembly GCF_008632895.1. Taxonomy (NCBI): domain Eukaryota; kingdom Metazoa; phylum Chordata; class Mammalia; order Rodentia; family Muridae; genus Mastomys; species Mastomys coucha. Next base: position 106,939,844 of record NW_022196915.1, read on the forward strand.
TTTGTCATCCCAGCAAATCTGAATGCTGCATTTTATCACCCACCAGCTACTTCTCTTTACATTAACTTGCTCTGCCCATGGGAGGATCTCCCTTCTGACTCCCAGGGATTCTCCGTACACAGTGTCAGAGAAGAACTACAAACACTTTGAGTAGCCCACCCAGGAACTATATTTGGCCACTGTCATCTGTTATTGATTATCATAGACTCACAGCTTGTGGCCGGTGTGAGCTAGTAGAATTTTGGTGCTGCAGCAGTTAGCTGACATGGTGGCTGCTTTTGCAGCTCACTTGTGCCCTCTGGCACTTCCTGTGTTGGCTCCAGGTGTGCCATTTCAATCTGGCAGTGGGTTTCTGCTGGGCCTACAGGGCCTGAAATCTGAGGGCTCTCTACTGCGCACACTGAACTTACTTTGGCTCTTTCTGGCATAGCATAGGTTTTTGTGGGAATGTAATTCCCTGTAGTTTATCTATTCCCTGACTGATATCCTAGGAGCCATCATGTTCTTTTATGGCTTCAAATGCTGTACAGTGTCTTTGTCCACCACAAGTACGTTACCAACCACACGTTGTTCTCCAGTAAGTAAAACACCAAGCCTTTGTCCGTCCTGAGCATGCATTCCCACTGGCACTGGGAAGGTACTGGCTCTCTGTCTGTGGTTCTGTCCAAATCTCCCAACTCATAAACACTGTCCTTCCCTTCACAGGCCTGAAGTTCAGAGCAAGGAGCAGCCTTGAACTCTGGGTGGGGCTTTTCTGAACAGCAGCGAGCATCTGTTTTACCCTTAAGCTTTCTGGGCTTGTTTTCCTAAACTTCATTGCCAGAGCTGAACTTCCTAGTGGGGCTAAGTTTGACTCTTTGTCTATGTGTGGCAAATCAGTACATGGCAGTCCTCTGTCTGTTAAACCGCCATGAAAGAGAGTCCCCTGTGAGTGCATATGTGCATGAGAACTTTGTATGGCAGTTACGTTCATCTGGGAAAGGGTTGATTTCCCTGAGTTTTCGCCACATTTGTTCTTAGACCTATCATATGCTGAGTCTAGGGCTGCCATTGAGTGTAGAGCTGTGGAAGGACCAGCCAACAGTCCTCAGTGTACAACTGGCCTGCTGCTCTTGCAGAATTGAGAGCTCCACATACTGCTAGCAAGAGTGGCATGTGCTGTGCCAGTCATTTGCCCTGGCAGCAGCCTAAGTTCATTTCTGTGCTTAGAGCCTGTCAGACTGGAGTTCTTCCCTCAGGGCCACTCAGGTGCCCACTGATCCCCACCCCAGGGCTGCACTGCTAAAGTCCTAATTCATGTCTATAGGAGGACCTGCCCTCTCTGGCTCCAGATGTACCTACCCCACCAATTCTGTTCTGTTTGACGTTCTTGTGCCCTGGGATCTCCCCCAGAGTGTCATTTCTGCTCTGCTTGTTTCTCCTCCATCATCAAACCAAAGCTGCTTCAGCGGGTGCTTCTTTACCCTCCCCAGCCTCCCATCTCTAGGAGCACAGCGCTTCATTCTTCCCACCCATCCTTTGTATAAGTTGGTTGTCCTGCCTCCTGTGTCTCCATCACCTGGGTCCATGCCCAGTCTCATTTGCCTGCTCCTACCGCAGCCTCTGACTTGCTCCATCAGCCATCTCTGAACATAAGGATAATGCCTTCACTCCCCATGAAGTCTTTCAGCAGCTCCCCTTAACTATTAAGGTCCCTGCCTCCAGTTAGCTTCATCTCCTTCCTAGAGTTTATCACAAGCTCTGCTGAGTCATTTGCAGAGCTACAGGTTACCTCACTCGGCTGCACAGCTCTACCACCCAAAGAAAACTGGGGTGTTTGTATGCTTGTTTGTTTTTTAATCCCATTTGCTCTGCAGTTTTCATGGCAAACAGTGTCTCTGAGAAGCCTTTTCAGTCTCCCACTGGAGTCCTGAGTCTCTTTGCCTGTAACCTTAGCCTAGCTCTCACTAGGGACTGGCTTAACCTATCCCTGCCATTGTTTCAGGGTGACAGCTTATCCCCTTCTCCAAAACACAAATAATACTGGCACTGGCACTAATAGGAACTTAGCAGATACTTAGGGAACTACTGAGTAAATGTGTATAGTAAATATTGACAGGGTTGCTTCGAATTCTGATGCCAGCTGGATATAGCTGAGCAGTCAGAGCTGGGAAGACACGCAGATGTCCTGCAAGGTCAAGCTGAAAACAAGTCACGACAGACAGACCAAGCACGTGCTTAGGCTGACAGAGGACAAAAGGAAACTGAAGCAGCTAGGAAGAAAGCAGGAAGTTCAGGAACAGGGTAGGCAGGAAAGGAGCTGTTGCAGGAAGAGCAGATGCTTATCAGGAGCAGCCGAACCTCCTCTTGGCGTGGGGCTATTGGCAAAGGCACTTCAATAGATGGAGGCCAGCGTGGCCCCTCTGGCAGGATGCTGAGAAACTCTATGTTAGCTGGGAAGCTCTTGCATACTTTGCAGCCTGGAGAACAGTGGCCCATGTGATACCTCTTGGGACTTCACTTATCTGGAGTTGCGAGTCAGTATACGAAGAACTTCATGAAGCCCAGACAAGTGGTAGTGTGCCAGATGTGCTTTGGCCTCTCACAAGCCTTCCTGATACTTCTTCAAGTAGTTAGGATCCAGAAGCGCTTGGGTGCTTGACTCAGGGGCTAGTTGGGTTGAAAACTGGCTTTAGTACTTAACCTGTCTTTCTGTGGCACATGCCTGTCATCTGAACACTCAGTCAGGGCAGCATTGAGGGCAGTGGGTTAGACAGTAACTGCTCCCCCAGTCTCTTGTCTTGTGCCTCGAGTCCCTGTGTGGACACGGTTGCTGGCTCCAGTGGGTCACAGTCACTTTACTATTGGGTCTGGCTTGTTGCTAACAGGGCCATGTCTGACATTTCATAGGCTCATGGGCTTTGTGGGGATTTGTTTATTTGTTTTTATTTTTGTTTTGGATTTTTGAGACCAGGGTATCACTATGTAGCTCTGGCTATCCTGGAACTCTCTTGCAGACCAGGCTGTCCACAAACTCATAGAGGTCCAGCTACCTCTGCCTCTGCAGTGCTTAGATTAAAAGTCTTGCACCACCACACCCAACCATTGGCTCTTGTTTTATTAGTCCCTACTAATTCAAGAGGCATGAGCTCTTGAAAGGACAGAACTATGAGAACTTCACTCACTTGTGCCCTATTGGACTCTAATGCAACATACTGCCCTGTGCATGTGCAAGAAGCTGCCTGAGCTTCTTCCAGAAGTGTACAGCTACTTACTGAAGAAGGTAAAGCAGTGGTGGGGCGGTGTGTCCCTACTAGACCCTGTGCAACTCTGGGGCATGGCAGCCCTGTACAGTGTAGTGTGTGTGGAGGAATCTAGAAGAGGCCATCAGGTTGGGTTGGAGAACCCAGGGGAAAAAGACTAGAGTCCCCAAACAGCTGTGGAACAGCAAGGGATTTCATTTGCTTAACTGAGAGAGCTATAAGGAGTGGCAGTGACAGATGAGGTGTGGCCACCATGCTGGTAATCCAGACACAGGACAGTCACAAGTCATAGGTTGTGGATTGGCCTGGGCTTCTGCAAGCTTAACCCTGGGCTGTGGAACCTGTTTGAAACAAAAACAAAAAGAAAAGAAAAAACTCAAAACAAAACAACCTGCCTGGAGGTCAGTGCACCACTGAGGTGACTGGCTCCCCTGGAGGTCAGTGCACTACTGAGGTGATGGGCTCCTGTACCTCCCAGCCAAGGGAACCAGCTTAGAGATGAGAGACCAGAACTTTCCGTTAACCCTGACATTTCCATGGGCAAAAAGGCTGAAGGGTGGGCTAAAAACCAGTGGCCATTGATTTCATCTGTTGCCTTTATAACGTTTTCTCTCTAAGAACCCACAAGGACAATATTCACATAGTGTCTGTCTGCATAACTGAACAAATGAAGGCTCCTGGAGGCTGGGGCCCAGAGAGGGCTAGGCCTCCCACTGCTGTGCTCTTCCATCTGGCTAGTCATTGTATCCTTCATAATAAGTGGGGAAATGTAAGTGTGTGCTGAGTTCCCGAACCAGCTCAGCATGTTTATAAACCTAGAGGGGGAGTTGTGGCTGTTTCCTGGGCAGCCAGTCAGAAGTGCAGGTAAAACCGGCAGGTGGGAGCAGCCTGTGTAACTGATAGGTTTGTGTTTGTTTTTGTTGTTTTTCCAGACAGGGTTTCTCTATGAGATCTGGCATTTGCTCTGTAGACCAGGCTGGCATCAAACCCAGATCCACCTGCCCCTGCCTCCTGAGTGCTCAGATTAATGGCAAACTCACATTCACCACTGCTCCGGCTGAGGGTTTTTTCTTGTTGTTTTGTTTGTTTGTTTTCTAGTTGTGTGAATAATGTTTGAATTAAGTTTCAAGACTTTGAATGGTGTCTCCTGAAGAATGGCTATGGGTATGAGGACGCTCCCTCCCCCAGCCCACCCCCAATCTATTAAAAGTGTTGTGTTGACTGATGTGTGAACATGTAAAGGCTAAACAGTTTTAGTTTTTCTTTGTGACACCTACATGCTCACAGTCTGAAGCAGAATCACAAAAGGAAATTTGCTTTTGGGGAGACTGCTCTGGGTTACAGCTCCGGGTGATCTACACATAATCTAATGGTTGTCATGGGAATAAAAGGGTAGGATAAGAGTTGGGTACCAGGAAATCTCTGGAGCTTTACTATTATCATGCCATGGGTATAAGTTTTTTGCCTCTTAGGAAGAAGAGACATAGTCCAGACCTGGGAGCTAGCCTGTTAGTCAATACTCCAAAAAACTTGAACTTCTAGAACAAAGTTCACTGCCACCTGACTTGTTGGCCACACCACCTGTCTTCTGTAAGGTCCAGAGTTTTAAAAAAAAAAAAAAATCTTACTATTATGTCCTTACATGATAATGTAAGTTTCCCCAGTCGCTTCTCAGAGCCTTAAATACTTATTACATGGACTTTACCATTTAAAATATGTGATGCCTGCCCTGGAGGCATGTAGCCAGCACTTTTCAGCTCAGCGTTTCATAGGAAACCTGAATTCTCTGCTTTGTCCACTTAAACGAACCGTTTCTCCTGCTCACTGTCTATCTCATGTACCAGCACACACACTTGAGGATGAACCTTCCCCTTAGCTACTCTGTCTTAGGATCAGGATTAAGGTGAAGCCTGCCATGTTTGGTATAAGCCTACTGGGAGACTTGCCAACAAAACAGTGGAATTGTTGGTGTCAGTGTGCTCCATGCTCCATGTATTGGGCCTCCTGGTACTTCCTGATTGCCTGCCACCTGTTTTGGTAATAAGTAGCCTTTATCCAAACAAGGACAAGTGTTAATGCTACCACAAGTGCATAACCATGTTCACACCAGCAGTTCAATGATTTCCTCCATAAAGGGTTGAACTGCATTAGCTACATTCTCTCACCCACTGTTAGTAAAATTCTGTGGCTGTGAAAATTGTTTCTCTCCTCATCGCCCCTCAGCAAACATTGCCAGGTGCTGTCCACCCTGCACAGTGACTCATACCTACCTTGCACGGTGTGGGTGTGACAATTCTTTTCATTACTCAATACTTGTTACTTAATAAATATTTCTAGCCGGGCGGACAGTGGTGGCGCACGCCTTTAGTCCCAGCACTTGGGAGGCAGAGGCAGGTGGATTTCTGAGTTTGAGGCCAGCCTGGTCTACAGAGTGAATTCCAGGACAGCCAGGGCTACACAGAGAAACCCTGTCTCGAAAAACAAAACAAAACAAAAAAAAACAAACAAAAAAACCAAAACAAATAAATATTTCTAGTGGATCCAAAGTAGTCTGTTGAGTAATTTACCCACTTGAAGTGTAGAGCTCACTAACTCTTAGTCACAGAATTGTGTATCATTACCACAATCATGTAGAACATTGTTAGCATCCAAATAAAAGCTCTGTGTCCAGAGAAGTGGATACATGTGATGAGAAAACAAAAGAACGTAGTAGTTGTGGGAAGGAAGGAAGCCAAAGAGGGGTAGCAGAGGATGGGGCAGGGGCAAATAACCAAGTATGGTAGTATGTGTAGATGAAGAAATCCATTTGAAACCATTACTTTGTATACCAACTTTAAAAGTTAATTTAAATGTTTTTTTTTTTTTAAAGAAGTTTGATTTCTGTTGACAAACACTCCAGAGTCTTCCCATCTTCCCAGCCCACTCTGTCTCTGTAAATTTGCCTCATGAGAAGGTCTAGGTGAGTGGAGCCTGTACCAGCCATAGTTGGACTGGCTTCTTCCGCTTGCCTTCATACTTTCAGAGTTCCCGTGTATTGCAGCTTGTGCATGAGTTTCCCACGTTTTAGAGAGCAAGGCCACCGAGTACAGCTTTATGTTGGCAGGTGCCATCCTCTGTTTTTTCTGCCACGTGGCTGCTTACTTAGCGTCTTTATCAGAAGCTTCTGTCAGCGCCTGGCCTCTCTGGCACAGCTATTTTCATTGGTGTCTGTCCCACACAACATGCAGAGGCAGTGTCTGGGGAGAGCTGTGAACCAGGCAGTGTGTCCCCTCCTGACCTGGATGTGGCAGGAGAAAGAGGCGGTCACAGTGAAGTGTCAGAATCAGGCAGAGGTGACAGTGACTCCTTTACCTGTGTGACCCTAGGACCCACACAGGTCTGACCTCAGGTGCTGCCATGTGGGACAGACAGTGCACACATTTAGCTGCACTTTCCCTATGCTCTTTCACTTTTTGATGTGATTTGATTTGAGAACAATTCTCATTAAATTGCTGTGCTTCTCTGTCAACAAGATCCAACCAGCTAAAGCTGGTTCCTTTATGACTCTTTTCCCATGAGCTTGTGAGTGTGGAGTGTCAGATGTGGGTCGATAAAAATCTGCAGTGAAATGAAAACGAGATGCAGGTCTCTGTTTTCAAGTGAAGCTGAAGCTAAAAGCTGCTGATGTGGATCTGTGCCTCCCGTAGAAGCGGCTGCTGTGCCTCGTGGGCTTGTCAGTGTTCTTACTGACCTTTTTGATGAAATTCAGCCCAGAATGATAGGATCAATCAAAATTCTAACACTTTTCCAAGCCTGACTCATTAAGTGACATTCATGAAAATCGTTTGTATTTTCCATTCTGTTTTGGTGTCTTCATGAGAAAGAAGAGCCCTGTAGAGTCTCATGAATTTAAAAAGACAGGTAAATGATGACACTTCTCTTTGAAGGTATAAAAGTGACAAGCAACTTAATTCTCTGCTGCATTTTCTCCTCAGCTCATTCTCTAGTTACATTTAGACCATAAGTGAGCTTGTAGGTGAGACACAACGCATCTATTCTACTCTCTGTAGACTAGAGAGATCATCTCTTCTCTTCCTGCCAAAGCCCATCTCCATTGGTTCTCAGAGACAGAACATAGAAGCCTGGGATTTCATCGAACCTCACTCTTACTCTGAATGTGCAGAGTACCAGATAGCCAGAAGCCCAGAATTTCCAGAGCAGTAAGCCATGACCTCTCTTCAGAGATTGTAAAATGGGTTTTCCAACCAAGGTGTGCTGCAGACTTCCTAATGAAGTGATGCACTGCATGTGCACACATCAACTGCTTCCAGATTGTGTGTATGTGTGCCCGTGCTTTGTGCTTCCGCAGGCTCACCACTGAGGTGAGAAAGACCACGCTTCCCCATAGGCCTTCCTTGAGTGGATACTACCCATTGCTCTGACTCGTGGGATAGTCACCCAAGGAGCTCATGTCTCTTTGCAGACTGTCCTGGGTTCAGTAATGCTTGCAAAGGAGCTTGAGTGAGAGACATAGGGAACATGTCCATTGTGTGCCTCAGAGCCCCATCCACAGCTACTGTGCAAGAGTATGTGGCTCCTGCTCTAACAGAAAAGGCTTATTCAGAAAGAAAACTGCTCTGCTTCCAAGATGCTCACTGGTGTCTAATGAGGAAGCACCCAGTCAGCTTAAGAACCAACTAGTTTCGTTTGCTGTTGTCTACATATGGCAACCCAGACCCCAAGTTCTATTCTGTATGGAATCAGCTCCTTGACTCTGTCCTATAGAGGCTGGCCAGAGATGGAGTGGAAGGAAGACTTTGATGAGCAAAGCTGATATGGGTGTGATAGAAGAATTGGGCCTGCACGGAAGAAAGGGAAATCCCCCAGGAAATGCAGGAACACAAAGCAAGGAATCAGACCATTTGAGTAAACTTATGTCTGCTTAAGGGGGTACTCAGTAAGGAAAGTTCTGGGAAGAGGGAAGAAATGGTTTAGGATGGGATTACCTCTAAACCAGGACAGATGTTTCAGACACTGTGACGCCAGTTTTCCGTTGTAGTGGTGTTGCTGTGGGAGGTTTGAGTGCAGGCCACCCACACTGGTGTGGAGATTAGATTGGAGAAAGTGTGAATAGCATTCGTGTCATCAAGAAGCCACCAGCATAATCTCAGAGAGTGGCACAACAAAGATCTAAGTAGTGGCAGACCCACAAAGGACGAGTAGATCATCCCTGAGAGTTTGGGGTGGGGGTGGGGATTGAGATAAAGCAGAGAACTGAGTCCAGAAGACCCCCAGGATTGCAGGAGAGCTTGGCTGTCAGTGGATTGGGAAGCTGAAACTCGCCCTGGTCAGGAGTGAGAGCTTGAATACTGAAGATAGGAAAATGGACCCATCTCAGGGAGGAGATGGGTAGGGGAAATCTTGACTCACTGTATCTCATTTTTGACACTGTTACCTCTTTTTCTGTCAAAACATGTACAGCTACAAACACCAGAGATAATTCTAGTTTTGACTTAACATTCAATAGCTTTTGTGTAGAACTAAAGTTAGCCAGGAAAAAAAAAAAAAAAACCTGGCCCAAAGCTTGGCTGAGGAAGGAATAAAAGGACTGTGGGACTGGAACAGACACTGCCAGCTGACCTGCCCTATGTTAAAACGCTAGGCTTGGATTACCATGCTAGTTAGCATCGCATTCTCCAGCTGACAGGATGCATGCAAGAGGCAAGAATAAAGAGGGAGAGTGGAAGTCCCAGGTAGAGGCAGGCTTTGTCCATGCTGAAGAAGATACTCTCGTTCAGAGTTTTTCTGGAAAGTATGTGGGAGACCTTACCTTGTACACTCTACACTTGTGTGTTTATGAGTACTGAAGACAAATGGAGACAGTAATGATGCCTTTAATCTAGGAAGCAATGTGATCTGCCTGTGTAAGGGATTCCCCAGTCAAAGCTGGGGCTTTGAGGCTCTTCATCCCCTCTGGCATACTACACACACACACACACACACACACACACACACACACACACACACACACACACACACACACACACACACACACACACACACACACACACACACACACACACACACACACACACACACACACACGGCACTGTATTACCTCCTTGGTGGCCAAACAAGTGAGAAAGTTATGTTTGCCATGTGGCATGATCCATGGATATCCAGTAGTACCCTCAATTATCACAACTTTCTAAAACAGAGACTTGGGCTGTATTCACAGGAGCCTGTAGACAACTGTCCAAACCTATGGCCAAGGTGACCAGGGAAGCTGAAATTGAGTCCTACCAATTTTCTTCCATGGTGCCAATGTTACCCTTGTGGATCCTGTCATCCTGCTTACTGAATCAGAGACAAAATATTTATGACTGAGTTTGCAGAGACATTGAAGCTGATGTAATCCATTGTTAACCCATCCTGAAAGTGGTTCCATATGTCAAAAGAGAGAGAGCCATGATGGGTGTCTCAGCCCTCTCAGGAGAAAGGTTATCAATGAAAACAAGCAGACCTGGGTACCTGTCTGCAGGTGCAATGTTGGTTAAAGAGTCCTTGGCAAGGGCTGCCAAGCTCCATTCTGCACTTGCTCTAACATAGCTTTCCCACACCTCTGTACCCCTCCTCGGGGTACTCTAGTCCCTAGTTCAGTGTCCAGAAACACTGTCATTGCCCTAGCCCAGCCAAGGCAAAGAAACAGGCGAGGCCTGTGACAGAGCAAGAGAAGAAAGAGACATGGTTAAGGATGGTGATGTTGCTAGAACTGCTTCCCCCTGAGCCAGACTCCAAGCCGGAGCAGCAGGACATGGAATTCCTATCCAACCACCGCAGGACTTGCTGGGAACACCGGGCAGTTTGAAGGCTCTCCACGCAAAACTAGTGAGCAAGATAAACCATACAAAACCTGAAGCTGAGAGCCATCTCAGCTGTGTGGGGTTCTTCCTAGGTCACCCTAACTCCTGCCGTGCCTGTTGAGCGTGCAGTGGGACAACCCATCAGCTTTTCAGATGTCAGTTTATTCCGAGCCTGTTCCCTCCCATCTACTTTTCAAATAGTAAATGAATTGCTAGTGTGAGTGGTGTTGGAGGTGGACCTTCGTTTTCTTCTTTTCTCCTCCACTTTTTCCAGGAAGCTCCTGCTTCTCTCATTAGTTCAGGATTGAGTGGGCTACCCTGCACGACCTCAGTGTCAGTTGGTAATGTGGTGTTTGTCAGCTCAGCTAAGCTCTTTGGGACCATAGGGAAATAGTCAGATCTCTCAGTGCAGCCCTGTTCACCTGGCCCCTCCTAGGACAATCAGCATGCTGCACACTAAGAAAGGAAGCTGAGCATATGAATACTTACTTGGCAAGCTGCAGTTCCCCCAGAGCTAAGAAAGTAGCAGACAGTGACCTGAGGAGCTACCCCCGTGCCTTGACTTCACCTCCACAACCTCCTACCTCAGAGGAGAGGTCTTATGTGAGAGGATAGGTCCCTCTGTCCTTGTCTGTTTGAGCCTCTGTATGCTCTGTGAGCCTCCTTTCTCCAGCCCTCCCAACCCTTCCACCACTCCTGCTTTATTAACCTACCACCTAATTTACTGGTTAGTAAACCTAGATCTTTGTCAAGACAGTTCCATATAACATAGCTCAGCAGTGTACTTTACTGTGTATTTGTCCATTCATTTATCTGTGCAGTGGCTGTTTCCCAAGTATCACAGAACAGAGTGGAGTCTCAGCCCTGGTGGGATGTGAGAGTCAGGCCAGTCACTGTGCAACTGAAATGTGCAGAGTGCTGACATAGTACAGTGAGACCCTAGCCTCACTTATGGGAGTGATCACAGGCTCTGTACTGGGAGTCATTGGGAAACAGGTTGACTGTCCTGAGAGCACTGTGGACCTGCTGACAGTGTCAGTGTGGTTCTTAGTATCTGGGAAGACTTTGTATGTGCTGCCTTTAATTCCTATTTATCTTCATTTGTTTCAAAACCAAATAGAGCAGGAATGATGGCCAAGCAGATGCAAGTGTGCAGCTCCCTCTCTCCTCAGTCTGATCTGTAGTGTTAGCAGCTAGGGCCTGTGAGGGGCTCAGCAGGTGCAGGCCCTCGCCACCAAGCCTGGCAACCTGAATTCAGTTCTCCAGAACCCAAAAAGAAAACCAACTCCTGTATGTTCTCTGACCTCCACATTCTTGCTATTGTGTATGTGCCCAAATGCGTGCACTTGTACACACAAGTAAAATGAAAAAATCTTTAAAATATTAGGAATTGATGTATGCTGTTCATTAGTAAGAGTGTTTTGTTTGCTTTTGATTTTTTTGGTTTTTTTTTTTTTT
>NW_022196915.1:106953970-106970320 GCF_008632895.1 Mastomys coucha
CTCAATGCAGACTGCTGCATTCTCTCTCTCTCTCTCTCTCTCTCTCTCTCTCTCTCTCTCTCTCTCTCTCTCTCTCTCTCTCTCTCTCTCTCTCTCTCTCTCTCTCTCTCTCTCTCTCTCTCTCTCTCTCTCTCGGCTCAAGATCCCGCCCATCCTCAGTAAAATGCCCACTATGCTAATCTTTTGGGCAAGTAGAGACATGTCTCCTGCTAATTCCTCGGAGTGGTTCAGCTGCAGTACCTGACTGAGAATGAGGATACTACTTGGCCTTGCCCTGGGATAAGTCTCTCATTCTGTAAACTTCAATGCCCTACCCACAATGCCGGAGGCAATTAGTCTGGGTGGGTAAATTCCAAGCCAGGGTTTGGCTAAGATGTTGGAACATTGGTAAAGGTCAGAGAGCAATGTCCAATTTTGTCTGGCTATTAGTAAATCATATTTTGGTGGGCACCTAGGAGTTCGCAAGGACATATCTGGGCTACTTCTGAGTTAGGGGTGCCAGGAGACAATGCAGGGGCAGGAAACTGGCTTCCATGAAGCTTTCGCCTCAAATACTGCTGTCATGCAAAGTCTGTGTGGCAGGCCAGAAAAAAAAAATTCTAAGCAAATGGTCCCAAGAAACAAGCTGGAGTAGCCATTCTAATATCGAATAAAATTGACTTTCAACCTAAAGTTATCAAAAAAGATAAGGAAGGACACTTTATACTCATCAAAGAAAAAAAATCTACCAAGATGAACTCTCAATTCTGAACATCTATGCTCCAAATGCAAGGATGCCCACATTCATTTAAAAAAAAAAAAAAAAAAACTTTACTAAAACTCAAAGCAGACATTGCACCTCCCACAATAATAGTGGGAGACTTCAACACCTACTCTCATCAGTGGATGGATCATGGAAACAGAAACTAAACAGAGACACAGTAAAACTAACAGAAGTGGTGGACCAAATGGTATTGGTCAGATATTTATAGAAGATTTCATCCTAAAACAAAAGAATATCCCTTCTTCTCAGCACCTCACGGTACCTTCTCCAAAATTGACCATATAATTGGTCACAAAACAGGCCTCAACAGATACAAGAAGATAGAAATAATCCCGTGCATCCGATCAGATCACCGCAGACTAAGGCTGGTCTTCAGTAACAACAAAAACAACAGAAAGCCCCACATACACATGTGAGCTGAACATCGTCCTACTCAATGATAACTTGGTCAAGGAAGAAAGAAAGAAAGAAAGAAAGAAAGAAAGAAAGAAAGAAAGAAAGAAAGAAAGAGAGAAAGAAAGAAAGAGAAATTAGAGACTTTTTAGAATTTAATGAAAATGAAGGCACAGCATACCCAAACTTATGGGACACAAGGAAAGCAGTGCTAAGAGGAAAACTCATATCTCTGAGTGCCTCTGAAAAGAAACTGGAGAGAGCTTACACTAGCAGCTTAACAGCACACCTGAAAGCTCTAGAACAAAAGGAAGCAAATATATCCAAGAGGAGTAGACAGCAGGAAATAATCAAACTCAGGGCTGAAATCAACCAAATAGAAACAAAAAGAAATATACAAAGAATTAACAAAACCAGGAGCTGGTTCTTTGAGAATATCAATCTTCCTTCCTTTCTTTCTTTCTTCCTTCCTTCCTTCCTTCCTTCCTTCCTTTCCTTCCTTCTTTCCTTCCTTCCTTCCTTTCTTCCTTCTTTCTTTCTCTGGTTCCTTCTTTCTTTCTCTGGTTCTTTCTTTCTCTGGTTCCTTCTTTCTCTTGTTCATCCTTCCTTCCTTTCTTTCTTACTCCCTTTCTTTCTTTCTTTCTTTCTTTCTTTCTTTCTTTCTTTTTTCTTTCTTTTCTTTCTTTCTTTCTTTATCAAATATAGTCTAACAGGAATCAAACTGAAAAGGGAAACTTCAGTTGAGACAATGTCTTCACCAGAGTGTCTAGTAGGCAGAAAATCACTGAGTATTTCCTTGACTGCTGATTTACTATTGCAAGTGCCATCCCTGAACAGCTAGAATAAGAAGTCAGTCTGCACAAGATAGTAATTCTCTTCCTTCATGACTTCTTCTTCAGTGCCTGCCTCCAAGTTCATGGTTGATTTCCTGTCCTGACTACCTTTCATAATGTTCTGTAAGATATAAGGTGAAATAAACTCTTCCCCCCCCCCAAAAAAAAAGGTGTGCACCACCATGCCTGGCTCATGGACATTTTCTTTCAATATTAGTTCATCTTTATTAACTTTGTCATTTTGTTTTAGTCGACAACAGCTCAACTTTTAATGAAGTTTCTACTGGTGATAAAATCCTTTTTAGTCATCTTTTTTTCTATTTTTGTTTGAGAATTCTTTTCCTATCACAGTGACATGGAAGCGTCCTCTAAAGGCTCTAACAGTCTAGCTTCCTGTGTTCTAGTCTAATCTGTGGAACATACTTCACATGTGGTCAGAGACAGAAGTCTAACCTTAGAGTTTTTGTGGTTTTGCTGTTATCCTAGTCCTGTACATGAGATGGCCTGGCTCCCTCTGTGCTTGGGTTTGCCTCTGGTTTCTTGATCTTTCTGTTTGGTTGCCTGGCTAAGTCCCAGCTTGTTTCTGCTCTTGTTCCCAGTGTCTACTTGTTTCTGGTACATTAGGATTTCCATTTTTTTTCCTTTTGTAGTCAGCCATGGACGTGTGTGTGTATTGTATGTATTGTGTGTATGTGTGTGTGTATGTTAAGTACTTTTCTTGGATGTTTTAGGTCTTCATAAGGAGGAAAGTTCTCAGACGGTTACATTCTATATATTTGCAGCAACTCTAAGACATCTAGAAATAGACCTTTTAAAGTTAGTAAATTCAAAGATCTTCACACAGCAAAAACAAGCACTTTTAGAAATCACTGTGTCATGCATTTTTCTTCGGATTTGAAGCCAGAAGTGGATTTATTTTTCACCTTGGGTATCCACAGAGCCTATACTCAAGAAGTTATTGACCTTCACTTGTGAACCTTTTGCCCTTTGCTCTGTAACTTGTCACTGGGTGTAGGCTTCATTACAACCTTTGATCCCCTGTACCACAGACACTCAGAAATGAATAAATAGAACATGGGGTGGTAGTGTCTTAAGTAGGTGTGGGAGGGACAGTGGCTTTCTTCTTACTTTCTTATCTGTGTCTGTGTCTCCATCACTCCCTGCAGAGCCTTGAACTCCTAAGATATGACTGTGGCATAGCCAGTGTTGGGTCAGGGTCTGTGAGGCTGAGACTGTTGAGGAGTTCTAGTCTGCCTTTTGCCACCTTGTGCCAGTTGCACACAACACTTCACACCACCTAGAGCCTTTTCTCTTCTGTGCCTGTAGCAGGGACTGGCTTTATCCTCTTAGTGGAGGGTGGTACAGCTTTTCATTTCCTAGCTGTGGCTCTGACTGCCTCTGGGGAGGCTCCCGAGGCACTGCAGGCATCTGTTGCTTTCCTGATGGAACTGTGTTGCTCTCTTTGTAGGGAGGAATGATCAATTGGAATCGGCTTTTCCCCCCTTTGCGTCAACGACGAAATATCAACTATCAAGATGGACGTCGGTCTGAGCAGCGAGCATCTCCTCCCCTGGAAGTTTCTGAAGAACAGGTATCCAGTGACACCCATACTCAGGCTAATCCATACTACAGGCTTGAAGCAGTTTGGGCCATCAAGAAATAAAACTTGATTTGGAGACTGTAGAGATGGTAAACTGCCTGCCATGCAAGCCTGAGGCCTAGAGCTGGATCCCCAGAATCCATGTAATATTGCCAACACTGTAATCTCAGCTCTGGGACAACAGAGATGGAAGGTCTTAGGGCTTGCTTAGGCAATCCAGGCTTGCCTAATTGGCAAAACTCTGGTCTCAGCAAAAGATGGTCTTGTCTCAAAAAACTAGGTAGGTGGTCAGTAGCTCAGGAAGACCACAGATGTGCAGGGGCATGCAAGTGAGAACACGCACATGGGAGCATGTGCTCCTTCTGCCTTAGCCTCCTATTCACACCTGTAATCCTGGTGTTGAGAGAAGGTAGCAAGAGAGCAGCACCTTTGTGAGGTGTTTACTTTTATGATTTTAAAAAAGCTTTTTCTTTGGGTTAATTTTCAGTGGTTCAAGAACTGTAATTCTGCCACTAAGGGTAAAATGAAATTAGCAATACTTGCATAGTGTGGGGCCTTTCTGTGTGCTTGTGAGTGTATGTGTACATGTGGTCATGGTTTCACCGTGGTAAGAGTCTCACTGTCAGGGAGGTCTAGCAGTAGTGGAAAGCAAGGCAGCAGAAGCAGAAAGTTGACATCTCAAGTGTTCAGACTTAGGCACAAACCAGAGAGAACAAACTGGAAGTAGAGGGAGGCTTTTAATTCCGGATTCCACCCTCAGTGACATACTTCCTCCAGCAAGACTTCATTGCCTAAACCTATGCAAACAGTGTCACTAACTGGGAACCATGGGTTCAAGTGCCTGAGACTATGAGAGACACTTCTCATTCAGACCACTATGCTGATATTAATAGATAAATATTACAGGAATATGTAGAAGAAAGAAAACATGTTTCCACATAGTAGAAAGTATAGTGTTTTCTTAGAAACCACACAGCTTTACAATCATAATAAACATTAATTCAAGGAAAAGTCTTTAATATATGAAAAATCTGGCTGTTTCTACACTCTGAAATTATCTCCCCATCAATAAGATACTTATTCATTACACAAGGAAAATAATATCCACATAATAAAGAAATTGGGTACTATCCAGTTATCAAAATTAACATTACCAATAATGGACAAAGAAGCACTGTATTTATGCAATGAAAGGGGCTCAAAATACAACACTTTGCTCAACCTGAGGCACCTGCGTAAAGTATTCTTTATAGCCTGATTTCCTCATGAATAAGAATGTCAGAAAGTGTTACAGGTAAGGAGATGAGGAAGCTGCTCCACCTAGCTGACGTCTGTGGCCTGGGCTGAGTGGGCTGGAAGAGAAGTCTGCAGGGAAAGCTGTTTCTGTCAGGCTGTTGATGGTGTGGACTGTGGGTGGATGAGATTCGTAGTGTCAGACTCCAGCTCTTCCAGCTGCACTAACAGTGGCTCAGGAGATGATGAAGCAACTCGACAAGCCATGGCTGCTGCTCTGGGTGAGGAGCCAGCAGGGTTCTTAGGGAACATCTGAAGCTTCATGTTTGAAATTATTTCAAATGAGAAAGCATTTTAAATTTTATTGCAGTCCAAAACATTGCAGTGATAGCACTTGAAATTTCCCTCTGCCTGTGCTGTTTGCTTCCACAGCTAGTTCTATGGCTGGCTGCACCAACCAGGCCAACCTCAGACCAAACCGTCTGCTCTCCTCGAACGCTCTGTAACTTAGAAGGCTCTGCCACATCCCTGCCATAGGATGCTTGGGGAGAAGGCTGTCAAATGTCCATAGAGACTTCAGCTAACAGTTGTCAGTCAGCCCTTTTGCCTGGCAGTCTCTTGCCTCAGGCTTGTGTTTCACAAACTCTTTAGGTTTTGGTGACAGAGGAACAGATGTGCAGCCAGAGTTCTTTTTTATTTGCTTATTATATTTTTGGACAGGGCCTCACTTGAAGTGCAGGGTGATCTCAGCTCATGATCCTTCTGCTTTTGCCTCTTGCTGGGATTAAAGGTATGCAGTGCACCTGGCCAGCCAGGGTCCATCTGTCTATCCTGTCGTCTTCAGAAAATCCCTAGGCAAGTATTATCCCAGAGATGAGGAAGAAAAGCCTAAATAATTTGATATTTGTTAGATAATGACAGATTTGAGAATAAAATAATAGTCATCCATCTTGGTGAAACGAAACACCAAGATTCTGTTAAGTGACTGTTCACCTGATGCCACACTGAGTCAGTTCTTCAGGGCTGCCTTTCCCCTTCCCCCGTAGGAGGCATTGACAGGTGAGATCTTGGTTTCGGCAGTTTGAGGGGGGCGGGAGAAAAAGATGTCAAAAGGAGGAGAGGGGAATGTGAAAATGAGTTGTTTAGCTGTAGGCTTTTTCTCTTAGTGAGTCATTTTTCCCTGGTCCTCCCAGAATGACAGGGGTCAGGTTAACCTGCTGGCAGTCTCACTTTAAAGGAACTTTAGCTCGCTCGCTCGTTCTCTCTCTCTCTCTCTCTCTCTCTCTTTCTCTCTCTCTCTGCTGGAATACCTTTTCCCCACCCTCATTCTCTTTTTCTTGCTAATCTATTTTCCAGTTCTTGTGTTTCTGATTAGGTGCAGAACTTCTGATTAGGTGCAGGGTCTCACAGGCTGTATTTGAAATGTACATCCTTGGCAGTTACTGTAGAAAAGTGAGGCTGTTGTCTTGGTTGGGTGTGGTGGGTGGTGCACACCTTTAATCTCAGCGCTGATAGAGCTCTGTGAGTCTGAATCCCATGACTTCATAAGCCACACATTCAAAGAAAACGTACACACATGAAGGCAGCCTGTCACAAGTCAGCACACAGCCACAGATGCACCATCTCTGCTGCCTCTGTACCTGTGCTGGATCTGAGATTAGAGCTCTCAGATCCATCCCATCCTTTCCAGGCCCCTTTGTAGGTTTGTCTCCCATTGGAGAGGGCGAGGCAAGAGCCACACATCAGGGTCTCTGAAGCCAAGGGACAAGATGTTTCCAGCTGCCTTCTTTAGGTAGACATGCAGAGAAGAGGATAAGACAGTCTGGGCTGTAAGTCCTGCTGTTTCCCAGAATGGCCACAGAAGCACTCTGAGATGTCAGTAGACAGCATGTAGGAAGAGATACAATGTACCACACGGAAGTGAAGGTTCTGGAGCAGCTCAGGGAGGAAAGAAGGGCATGCATGCCTCTAGACAGCCTAGCTCCTTCCTGTTCTGATGAGAACTGTACCCCAAGTCAAGACCACATATACTGGCTTGTCTATTACAGGCAAGCTGTGGGGTACATGATACTGAGAAGCCGTCCTGTTGTAGCAAGACCCATGCTAGGGATGAGTGGTGGACAGCAGCTGCACCCTGAACGCTGGCTATATCGGAGAGGCTCCCCATAGCTACCGGAGAGGCTCCTCAGAGATACTCAGAGAGGCTCCCCATAGCCTGGAGAGTGGTAGAAGGGGAACCTGAACTAAGGAAAACATGGTCTTTTTATACATATATAAGAATTTATCAAAGCATAAATAAAGCCTGTCAAATAGTGTCCTTTCTGTAATCAAATGTACTAAAGTGTCTATGTCAAGAACTGCTTTCCTTCCCTCTGCCTCTCCCATATTTTCTTCTTTTTAATATTTGTACTTATTCTTTGACAATTTTATAAAAGTACATAAACTATTTGGATCATCCCAGCCTATCTTCCTTCTCTTACCCTCTCCCTCTGGACAAGTCCCTCTCCCACTTTCATGGGTTTTTTTCCCCCAGTGACCCACTGAGTTTAAAGAAGGCTGCATGCATAAGCATGGAGTTGGGGGTAGTTTCTGGAGCATGGGCACTGGAGTCCTGGTTATACCACTGCAGAAGAATTACTTTCTTCCCTAGCAACCATGAACTGCCAGTAGTTCCTCAGCGAGGGCTGGGTTTGTGAGCCCCTCCCCCACTGCCCTTAAATGTCGAGGGGGCCTTAGCTGTAGTGAGCCATTAGTGCAGTGGCCAGCACCATCTTTCCTTGACCGGGTATTTTTGATAACACACTGATGCTAACAAAATTGGCAAATCAGTATATGGTAAAGGAGCTGGTCACCTTTCCTGAAGACCTGAGTGTGCTCCCTGAGAGTCACGTGGTGGAAGTTGTTGTGCTCTAACGCCCATGCAGGGTGATAAGGGGGAATGTTGTAAGGGGGCCTGGCAAGGCACATAATCCTGGACCATAAATAAGATTTTAATTGTCAAATAATGAAATTTTATACTTCTGTTTACTTGTTTGTAAACGGGGGTTGGGGGGCAGTTAAGGTAGATTCTTGTGCCCTTCCTTAAGTTAGAAATCAACCTCTCAGCCGGGCAGTGGTGGCGCATGCCTTTAATCCCAGCAATTGGGAGACAGAGGCAGGGGGATTTCTGGTCTACAGAGTAAGTTCTAGGACAGCCAGGGCTACACAGAGAAACTCTGTCTCAAAAAAAAAAAAAAAAAAAAAAAAAAAAAAAAAAAAAAAAAAAAAAAAAAAAAAAAAAAAAAAAAAGAAAAAAAAAGAAATCAACCTCTCAGGTGACAGTTCACAAATGGCTTACCCATGCTGAAACTGAAGGGAACAAGAGCTGAATTTCCACTTTCTTCCTATTCACTTCTAACTTCATTTTAGTCAGACCAGTTACTGCTTGGTTGGACTGCCCAACCCTAATGATGTTGGAAGAGTAGGCAGGGAGCTTACCCTTTCCTGAGGACCTGCCACATGCTAAGACAAAGACAAGGGACCCTGGCAAGTGTGTAAATAGCAGAGCCCTTGTTAACCAGGAGGTGAAAAGAGATCAGGACAGAGAGAAAAGAGCTGCTCTTCCCACAAGGGGCACTGGGGGAGGGGAGCCCACAGGAACGGCTAACAGTCCTGCGCATAATGGAGAGGCTGAGCAGCCCCGCCATTCATATCCAAGTGTGCATGTGACCTGGCACAGAAGGGCAGCCCAGCTGTGGATGGGGTGGGGCCACCATGGGCAGGCATCTCCGTCTTCTAACATTAGAATTCGGGAAGTTAGGAACCCAAAACACCACTTGTTTTTGACACTCATCATAACTAGAGGGAAGTTAAAGAAAGCCACAGTCTTTGTTGAGCAAACCCCCGAGCAGTTGTCACTGAAGGATGAGTGTCTATCTGTCTTTGACATGTAGCACAGAGGAGGTGAGTTGGAGTAGAGAATCAGGGCACCATTTTGCTAGCTTCTTGGAGTGAAAGTTACCCCAAGATAGGGAGACGTGTACAGGCCATCAGCGTTACTTGAAAAAAAGTATTTAAAAACAAGGCAAACTAGGAAAGAACTGTCTCACTGTGTGTCAGTTTCCTCCCTCTCAGTGTGGTCGGTTTTTTGAAGAACATGTGGGAGGGAAAAGTACAGTCCACCTATTGTCAGCTGACAGTGACCATCCTAGTTCCATCGTGTTCCCTTCCTCAGGTCAGCCAGCCACAAGGCTTCACCATGTCACAGGAGGCTGAGTAAGGCTCCCGACGCCTGTGGTAGGCTGTGATGAAAGGCAGCTGACTGATAGTCGGCTCCTGTGGTGGGAGAGGACTGGACACTAGCACAAATGTGCACTCAACCCAGGGTTGAGTGAAGAAACAGGGAGGCTCCCCTTGGTGTCCTGTAGAGTCTATGGTCTCATGCCCTCACCTCAGCCACACCATTGGATCTTCTACTTGGGAAGCTTTAATAACTGAATACATAGTTGTGAACGACTACAAAGGAGCTGGTGCTGTCTCTGGTACCTGTGACCCCAGAACGCAGGAGGATTGCTGCAGGTTTGGAGCCAGCTTGGCGTACATCCTTTAAGAGCAGCCAGGGCTATGTCATGAAACCTTGTCTCAGAAAGACGGAACAGAGCAAGCAGTCATCACCCATGGGTGGATTCTAAACAAAGCTGAGCAAAAAAGCTGGGTTACAGGTTAGACTGCAAGTCTCACTGTGCACTAAGCTGACACTTCAGTGGTTTTAGACAGTTCCTTCTTTGACCAGGAGGAAGATACCCAGTGGGCTGAGGGACAGCTAGGATTAAAGGAATGATGGCTTTTTAGAAAACTCCATGGGACATTTCAAAGTTTCCCATACAAATTGCTATCAACTGGCATCTGGTAATGATGGGATGCAGTTGTGTGACCTGCTGGTGGCTCTGCCTCAGCTGGAGACTGAGCCATCACGACAGCCCTTTAAAGAGTCCTGGATGTCCTTCACCTAGGTTTTATCCATCACTTCCTTAGAGCTCACATCATTGAGCCTGACCACATCACCTCAGTCGGGGCGACTGTGACCACATCACCTCAGTCGGGGCGACTGTGTATATCAAGCTCTCTTTTTGATGGGGAGAAATTGACCCAGACATTGGCAAGGTCATCAGCTGTATGGGAAATGAGAGCCAGTGGGTTGCCAACCATTCCCCTTTACCATAGCTCCATAAGGCAGGTCCTTCACAGACTCTGATAAACCAGGCCAGTCGCGTTGAACACGTACTTATCTTCTCAGCCCTCAAAATAGACACCAGCTCTGACCAATGTCACTGCGTGGCTGAGGCACCAGGCTTGCTCCTCACCTTCAGCAATAGAAGATCCTTCAGTGAAGACCTGCGAAACCTGGCTCATTGTCAACCCAGCAATGGTGGACATGTGGTCCTTCATGTCTGAGAAGGAGCGATCACAGCGATTGCACACAAAGAAGGCATTCATTCTCATGGCAGACATTACTTACAGGGCTACTCAGCCATTCCAAACCCGAGGGCCCAGTGCAGTCTGTACCACCTGTCCTTGTACAGCAGCAGCTTTGGGATCCCACGTGAGTCAGACCAGGTGACATCTCTGCTCACCTCTGTCAGCTCGGCTATGACTTACCAGCCCCTGTTGACAGCATATAGACCTGCTCCTAGACAGGTTCAAAATGAAAGTGAGCTACAGCTCTGTGCAAAGTATGCAGGGCAGCACTAAGCATAGGAAAGGGACAGACTGGCTGACGACCTGGAAACATGCTCATACACGCACACAGAAGGAAATGGATCCATCCAACTACTGACTGGCCTAGAGACAGTGCTCCTCAGCCAGAAATGATTGCAGAGAGCTGCCCTAAGATGCCATGGGAACCCAAGGTTGAAAACAACTGGTCAGACTGCTTATATCAAGTGGGTTTTTCCCTCCTTATGACTTGTGTCCAGCAACACCCCCCAACCCTTTGACACTTAGGTTGAAGGGAGCTTGAAAGGGTAGGGGTAATGCTCACTCTAAAAAGGTCCCAAAGGAAAGGAGAAAATCAATTCAAAAAAGTTGAAAGACAAGTTTGGTATTTTAGTATCTGACAGTGTAGAGCAGATTAGCACCAGGTGACTTGTAGATGTCAGAAAAATTTTTGCAGTCTGAGGACACCAAAATAACCCTGTTGACACAAGATGTCACTGAATTTACATCTGTGAATTTACATCTGTGAATTTACATCATTGTGGTTATAGAGCACCAGCCTATGAAGTAGATAGCAGTACTGAAGTGACCGGGTTTTTTACTGGTAAGCTGATTAACCACTGAACACAGAGAGCTTTCCCTTGAGCTCAGAGCTCTAGCTTTGATCTGGAGTATCTAAAAACTGTCATCAGTATGATTCAAATGAAGTTTGCAGGTTTGCTAAGCATACTTAGGGAGATACAAGTTTGAGAGGGATGATTGATGACATTTAGAAGTAACTCATTTGAGTTATCTGGAAAACAGGCAGAGAGGTATCCCGTCCTTTTACCTACAAGGTCACTGTAGGATTTGAGAACTCCCCTGAGTATGGCAAGTGAAAATTATCAAGTTTTTAGCAGACTCCTGCTAAGCTGGTCAACCAGTTCACACGTTGTAGCTCTCTACATAAGTGTGTGTGCATACATATCCATATGTGCAGATGTAACCCCCCCACACACACTGACCAGCACACACCCATGGAGGTGCACACTGCTCTGGGTACCATGTTTTCAGATGACACAAACTGAGAAAGCATTGGGGTCCAGAGCATTAGGTCCTAAGACACAGTGTTACAGTTTAATATGAAATTCCAGAACAAGCTCATGCACTAAAGCTTTCGTTACCTAGCTAGTGGCACTGTTTGTGCTCTAGGAACTTTAGGAAGTGGGATCTAATTGGAAGGAGCTGGTCACTATGAAAGCAGGCCCTAAAGTGTCTTGTCCTGAGGGAGAGCAGGCCCTAGGGTGTCTTGTCCCTGTGGGAAAGCAGGCCCTAGGGTATCTTGTCCTGAGGGAGAGCAGGCCCTAGGGTGTCTTGTCCTGAGGGAGAGCAGACCCTAGAGTATCTTGCCCTGTGAGAGAGCAGGCCCTAGGGTGTCTTGTCCTGAGGGAGAGCAGGGCCTAGGGTGTCTTGTCCTGTGGGCAAGCAGGCCCTAGGGTGTCTTGTCCTGTGGGAAAGCAGGCCCTAGGGTGTCTTGTCCTGAGGGAGAGCAGGGCCTAGGGTGTCTTGCCCTGTGGGCGAGCAGGCCCTAGGGTGTCTTGTCCTGAGGAAGAGCAGGCCCTAGGGTGTCTTGTCCTGTGGGAGAGCAGGCCCTAGGGTATCTTGTCCTGAGGGAGAGCAGGCCCTAGGGTGTCTTGCCCTGTGGGAGAGCAGGCCCTAGGGTATCTTGTCCTGAGGGAGAGCAGGCCCTAGGGTGTCTTGTCCTGAGGGAGAGCAGGCCCTAGGGTGTCTTGCCCTGTGGGAGAGCAGGCCCTAGGGTGTCTTGTCCCTGGTCCCTCCTGGTGTCATCCTCTGCCTCCTGCCTGCCACACAGCACTACCATGATGTTCTGTCCAAACACATGGGGGCATAATAACTATGGGCTGAACCTTTTAAGCCATAAGCCAAAATAAAGCTGTCCTTCTCTCAGCTGTTCCTGTTGGGTGATCTGGTCAGTTACAGAAAGCTAGCTAACTTGGTACTAAAAGAAATGTCACTGCTGTGACTGCATACTAAGTATATGAAGCTGCTTCATGGGAAGAGTTTGAAGAATGAGCTAGAGAAAGCTTCAGGTTCTGTAAATAGAGCTTACAGGGTGATTCTGGGGGGAAAAGACGGTCAGAATGCCAGTAGGTATGCAGTGAAGGTCAGGCTATGAGGTTACTCTTGGAAATTGGGCCAGGAGGAATTTGTTACATTTTGGCAAAGAATTTTTCTGCATTTTGCCCAGTCCTGGGATGTTGAAGCTAAGTTTGGTGGAGATATTTTAATATAGCTTGGCACCCAAGCTGAAGCACAGCTTCTCTGCCTGCTTTTCACCATATTTTCAGTGAGAATTGGGAGTGCAAAGCTGAGCAGAAGGATTTGAAAACTCTCCAGTCAGGCCTAAAACGTAATGCAGAAAGCTGTAGACAATTGTTAAAGTGGCATTTCCAAAGAAGTTGAGCACTTTCTTACTGGGACAGTGAAAAACATACCCTAAGAGCATATATATTTTTCAGAGTTCTCTAGTGGAGCAGAACTCATGAAATGTATGTATGTATGTATGTATGTATGTATGTACACACATGAATATGTACACACACTTATGAATTATGTAGAAAGGAGAACTTATTAACAGGATGTGGTCCAGCTAATTCAACAATGGCTGTCTGCCAACAGAATGTCTAAGAATCCAATATTACTCAGTCCACGAGGCTGGATGTCTCCCCTAGTCTTCAGTGAAGACCAATATAGGCATCAATCCTGAAGAAGTGAAGAAATAGGCTGTAATGCCAGTGAAGAGTAGACTTGGCAGCAAGTCTTGTTCTCAAACAAGCAGGCAAAGAGAACGAGATTCCTTCTCCCACATCCTTTACATGGGCTGCCAGCAGAGGTGTGGTTTAGATCAAAGGTGGATCTTACCCCTTCAGATTATTTCATTAAGACAAGTCCCTCACAGGTGTGCACAGCCATCTGGGTTTTAGTTAATTCCAGATATAGTGATGTTGCCATCCAAGAGTATTCATCACAGAAACTGACCAGACATGTATAGGATGTAAAAGTGTACACTCATTTGGAAGACTTTCCTTGAAAACAGTCTCAAGGCTCCCTGCTTACACGGGGTTGCTGAGAAGGTATGTCCCAGGTCACTGATGCCATGGTCCATGGAGGTCCAACTATGACTTGAGTTGGCAGCAGAGCTTGGCATCATCATTACAGGGAGGCAGGAGTCTCAGACTCAGACGTTTCTACCCATATTTCTAAGCAGCATCTGGGAGGTCAAGTGGCGTGGCTAAGTCACAGTATCATCACCTGAGCAGGTAGTGTTTTCAGCAATGCCAGGAACAGGGAACTTATGTCATCTATGCCAGGCAAGCACTTTACAAACTGAGACACATCCCTAGCCAGAGGAATGGAGTGTTGTAGCTTGAATACAAAATATCTACCACAGTCTCCTGTGTTAAAGCCTAGGTAGTGGTATTGGGGATGTTCTGCAGATCTTGGGAGGTGAGGCTTATCTGGAGGATGTAGGTCCATAGGATTAGATCCCTGGGATGCCTGGTCTCTGGTACCTGACTCTCCTTTCCCTATTTCCTTTCTACAATGATATAAACTGCTCCTGCTCTACTGCGCTGTCTCTACCATGACAAGTAAGCCTTTGTAACTTGTTCTCTAAGGAAACAGATCTGTAGGACCCCAGGGACTTCTCACCTGGATCCTTCTAGCCAAAGAGACAGGAATGGCTGGTGTCTAAAAATCACATGGCTGAGGAAGAGTCAGCAGTCCAGCAGCAAAGGGAAGAGTGCCCCCCCCCCCAGAGATGGCAGGGCAAAGGGAAGCTACAGACCCAGGGCGAGAGGGGAGCCAGCAGAGAGGGGTGAAGAGAAAAAAGGGGTCAAGTGCCTCACAGAGCTGCTTACATGAGCGGCCCTCCTGTCCTGCAGCCACTCTCAATCAGGAAGGGAAAGGAGGCTGAAAGGTGGCCTTGAAGGCCTCACACCAGGAGCTGAGCTGTATCCAGATCAGCTCAGGGACCAGCCCACCATAGCCCTGAGATTTTCAGAATCAACTCTGTGCTATTCAGACCACTGCCACAGAGAGAAATGCAGCCTGTACATGTGTCTTGGGAAATGCCAACTGTGATCTAAGATCCCACTCATCCCCACTATGTGCTCACGACCATAATTGAGGTGAACAGTACACAAGCTGAAGCTCTAGCTTCAGACCAGTGTTCACGTGCGTCTCTGTCTCCCTGAGCGCTCACCTCTGTGGGAGAAGAGAGCTCTGGGTCACTTGTAGTTCGGTGTATAGTACTGCATCACAAAGGCACTGCCCCGTCAGCCTCTCTTTCAGCCACTCCCAGGCTAGCACTGAACAGGAGAGCAGGTCTGAGCCTGGTCTTTCCATGTATAGTGTCTAGCACATGCTCTTCAACCAGAAAGAAAACTTAAAATGGTTACTAAGACCTCAGATTTGCCCCTGTGTGGCAGGAAAAAGCTTGATATTTATGAGTCTCATTATTTCCTATTCATTATTGCAAGTGTCCTATGTTTTATTGTAGATACAGAAAGTAAAAGATTCCTGTAGGTAATCCAATCAATAAATATTTTTGTAATTTGTTGTGAGTTTTTTCTGTTTGTTTTTGAGACAGAGGGCTGGAGTCTTGTCTAGCCTAGGCTAGCTTTGAATGCACTGTGAAAGGAGCTGGATTTGAATCATTGCCTCTGTCTCCTAAGAGCTGTAGCTATGCTCAGCCTTTCTTGGGAATGCAAGTTGTTGCCAGAGCCTCCCGGCCGGAGAGGGTAGAGAGGACACCGTAGAACTCTGCGTGGCTTTAAAGACTGAGGGTCTCTAGTTCTAGCTCTCTAACTAGACTGAATTCTAAAACGTCCTAAAAACTTCCTTGCTCATTCTGAGGGTTAAAAGCTGTTGGCTAGGTGACTAACACCTGTAGCTAACAGCAGGGGAGTGAGGAGAGGGGTACTTGCTAGAGCCTTTCCCCTTTACTCAGATGCCTCTCCTTGTCAGGCTAAGGGGAAGTTTGGAGCAATAAAGTTCTATTGAACCAGGCGAAGAGAATCACTCACAAAAAGAAAAACCTTTACATAAACAAATATGCATAAACTCACATTAATTTATATACAGATTCACGCATGCACATTTATACATTTCCACTCACAACCACTTGGGCCCAGCTTACACACATTCTCATAATTATATACTTACACACAGGCATCCATGCTTATATGTGTATTTGGAGCAGAAGACCAAGCACCGGTGCTGAAAGAACTCACTCATCCTAGATGAAAAACAGGCTCCAACCTTTATTGCATAGAGAAAAAAAAAAGCTTCTACCCTTTTATTTCTAAATGAATTAAACCCAAGTCTATAAGAAGAAAGCTTTGTTCTCCTGAGTGAAACTAAGCTGCCTTGCTGTTACGGAAAGACCTGCTCTGTCCCATGGTCAGGAGAAGCCTGCCTGCTGCTGCTGCTCTCTCTTCCCGTCTGCATTCTGCATATTGCTCTCTTAGTTTTTTAAGTCACCTTATAATTTCTAAGTTATTCTGCATTCTGCATTCTGCATTCTCCTTCTAATCTTGCTCTCTCCTCCTGCTCTGATGTCACAATGATCCCCTCACTCTCCATGCCTTTTTTCCCAGTACTATCTGTGCCTTTCCTTCTAAGTTCTTCTTGAGTTCAGTTCTGTCTAAAAAGTTCTCTTGTGTACCGACTTAAAAAAATTATCCTCAGCCAGGCGGTGGTGGTGCACGCCTTTAATCCCAGCACTTGGCAGGCAGAGGCAGGCGGATTTCTGAGTTTGAGGCCAGCCTGGT
>NW_022196915.1:106970387-106973560 GCF_008632895.1 Mastomys coucha
AAAAAAAAAAAAAAAAAAAAAAAGTGTTCTGTCTAAAAAATTCTCCTCAGCCCACTTCTCATTCTTCTCTTTATCCTCAGCATTTATGCATCTTTCAGAATATATGCTCACATGCTAAAAAGTTCATCACAAGTTTACACATAAAATCAAATCATAAATTGAAATAGAAGTTTACAGCAGAAAATGTTCACATGCATATCCATTAGGAGTAATCTGGATGAATTAAACATTATCACCTTTCATGGCTCCACAGTTTCACAGAGAGCTAAAAACCATAACTAAGTTATTGGTGAAGCTTTGTATAGATAAACCCAGTCAACTTTTTGTATTTTATCTTCTGTTCTAGCACCTATAATAAATGATTTGTTCCCTTTCTATGACCTTTGACTAATGGTTTTACAACCTCATGAATGTGCTCTGAGTAGTAGAAAGTCTGCTTACTGTCTAAGAGGTAATTAACTGGTGACAGTTGAAGATGCTAGTTGTGCACTTGTTGGCCTGCATGTGCACACCTGACTGTCCCAGCTCCTACCCCCAAGATCCCATGTGACAGGGCGTGGCCATTGATGAGCTCAGGCTGTTACTCTGCTGTTCTCACAGCCGTCCCAGTGTGCCCACTGCATCAGGGCCTCTGAAGCCCTGTTTCTTCTTGTTTTATGTAGCGGCTAATTTTGGTTATTAGCATAATTGAATTAAAAGACACTTAGGGCATTAATGTGGCCTCTCTGAGTGTATCTTCAAGCATGTTTCCAGAGAGGCTTAACTGAGGAGGGAGTCCACTGTGGTATGAGCACCATCCTCCCATGGTCGGGTCCTAGACTGAACAGGAGAGGTGCGGAGTTCCAGCCACACAACTCCACTGCTGATTGCACCATGGCCTCCTTACCTCTCCCATCAGTCACCTTCTGTCAGAGCACCTAGAAATGTAACTAAGACAGTGAGGACCACATGAGATTTCCTAATTCTTTACAGAAAGCACTGGAAAGGTTTACTATTAGTCATCTTTGTTGTTTGGAAGAAGTGGATTTTTATTGATTTTTTTTTCCCCAGAGAGACAGAAAGGAAAGAGAGAGGAGTCAGACAGAGGACAGCTCAGACATCGTCCTTGTAATATAGTCCACTGTACCTGGCATTTTACACGAGTGCTGGGGGATCAAACCCAGGCCCTGATTGCAGGGCAGATGACTTTATCAGTTAAGCCTCATCTCCCCTCTTCTTTGTTTTGTTTTATTTTGAGATAGGGTATCACATAGCCCAGGCTACACTCAAAGTCCCTCTGTAGCCCAGGATAGCCTTGAACTCCTGGTGCTCTTGCCTCCACCTTCCAAGTGCTGGGATTATAGATTTGTGCTACCAGGTCTAGACTTAATAATCTTTTAATGATAGAGTTGACTTGGGAATAGAAATGAACTGATTCGGGTGGTTTTAGAAGCTTTGAGCTTTCCCACAAAGCCATATAAAGCACATGTGGTACGAGGGATAAGCTTTGTGTTGTTGAGCCTCCATTTTCTGCTCTCTTTGCAGGTTGCCCGCCTCATGGAGATGGGATTTTCCAGAGGAGATGCCTTGGAGGCCCTGAGGGCCTCAAACAATGACCTCAATGTGGCCACCAACTTCCTACTGCAGCACTGACATTCAGCTGCTGAATGACAGTGATGTGTCCCGCCACCACATCAGCCTGAGGACCAAGCAGACTCCAGTACAGGTGTTCTCAAGAGGAGACGGTGGTTCCCACCATACCCTGTCCTTAAATCCAAGATGGTTGCCATGTAGTATCAAATAAGTTTGCCATTAAATTAGCATGTATTTTCTATCTTTATTTTTTTACTGGGCATTTCTCAGTTTGGAGAGCCATCATTCTTACATGTTCAAATTCATGACGGTTACAGGTCTTGGTGGCAGTTTTATAGCATTGAAGAGAGACAGCTATCCTGAGGCTCCTGTGCTTGTGCTCACCTCTGTGAAGGGGGACAGGTCATGTGACCTCAGGATGGGTCACACTACTCTTTATGGACTGTTTTTTTCTCTTCAATTTGTATTCACATCTCAGTGGTTATTCTGCTCATACTGCCTAGACACTGGGCAGTGTCCTTGAGACCTCAATGACAGAGGAAGCCAGAGATTAGCTTCCTCCAGCCTAGGGAGTCTGTCCCAACTCCTGATTTCAGTACAAATAATCTCATGCTGATGTGCAGTTCTGGAATGCCCCATGATACCCACCTGGGGTTATTTTGCTCAGAATGCATTACAGTGACCACTCAGGCTAAGGAGACTTAGTGGGGTTATGCAGAGAGCAGGCGCTGGCCAGAATAGCTCAGCCCCAGCCCACCCAGTCTGGGCAACCTACAGGCCCTTACACACACCACCAGCTCTTCTGGCCGCACATCCTCCCTGCCCATCCTTGCCCCTTGTAGTGGGTGAAGGGCTGCCCACTGTGCAGACAGTCAGGGAGGTGTAGGGAGGAGGCAGCACCCTGTGAGCAAGAACAGTTCTAGGAATTGACAACCGTCCCATAAGCAAACTGCATCGGGTGTGTTCTGCAGGTGTGATCTGCAAAATGAGCAGCAATGTGTCAAATTGATGCAAATTTAGGTGTGTGATACTTACAATAAAGTTTTTATGTGTTTTACTTTTCAGTAGTTTTTAATGATACTTATCTAAATAAAACTTTAGGTAATTCTACCAAAAAGAAAAGTGAACCCAGACTACTTCTTGAGAAGGCAGAGGCCTGCACAGTGCGGGTTCCCTTCTGCTCCTGCAGTGCAGTCTCCATGGGCAGTGCTGACTGGAGCCCTTCTGCTCAGAAGAGGGTTCGAGCAGCTCTGCAAGCCCAGTGTGAGCATAGCGGCCAGCTTCCTTCACTGACCAGGGCAGTGCGACACTGCCCCTGGACGTAGGAGTTGTAAAGTGAGACACTCCAAGACCCACCCAGCACCACTGTATGGACTCCCTGTCAGAGGTTGGGTTCAAGAGGGCAAGGGCTCCCTGGAAGTATGATTGCTTGATGGGTGTAGACGAGCTTCAAAGCTGTGGGCTTTATGCAGATGATGACTGATTAGCCTTGGTTTTCAGACCAGCAGATTCAGACCGGAACAGAAAGGAGTGGAGAAATGTTGTCCACAGTAAATGAATACGTTCTACTGTGGCTGTGTTAGCACTTGTTGCTGTTAACA
>NW_022196915.1:106974136-106978756 GCF_008632895.1 Mastomys coucha
TGATGGGTTAGAGGTAAGATGTAGATTTAGAAGAGTAAGTATGTAGAGATAGTAAGTAAGTATGTAGAGATAGTAAGTAAGTATGTAGAGATAGTAAGTATGTAGAATTAGGGCTGGTGATGGGATAGAAGAGTAAGTATGGGATATAGAAAAGTAAGTATGATAGATAGGAGTAAGTATGTAAGGATAGAAGTAAGATGTAGGAATAGAACTAAGAATAGGAATAGGAGTAAGTAGAAATAGTAATAAGTAAGATGTAAGAAGCAAGATGTAACTAATAAAATGTAAGTAGAAATAAGTAAGATGTAACAAGCAAAATTACCAGGATCCTAATAAAACTGCATGGGGAAGAGCTCGGTGTTTGCCTCCTTACTTCCACTGGGCGGGTAAGGCGGCTTACACCTGGGTTATGTTCTTAGAGTTCTTAAATTGAATGGAAGTATCGAAAACGGTACACATTTCACACAGCTAGCAAATGGTGAATCATTTTTCAATTCAGGTCCCCTAACAGACTAGTGCTTTATAAGGAAATGGACCTAGAATATTGGAGGCAGAATTACATGACTATGGAAATCCTTAATATAGCTATGTCTATCAGAGAGCCAGTCCCAACGGCTAGATTTTGATGGTACCCCTGCTCCTCAGTGATGGGGATCAAGGCAGAGAAGGATAGGGGCTGGTCTGGGCTACAGACTTACAAAATGCCCCCTAGATATGGATTGTCGGCCTGGG
Organism: Mastomys coucha; assembly: GCF_008632895.1. NCBI lineage: Eukaryota > Metazoa > Chordata > Mammalia > Rodentia > Muridae > Mastomys > Mastomys coucha. Next base: position 106,974,869 of record NW_022196915.1, read on the forward strand.
AGGGGGGAGGGGGATAGCATCCCTACACTAGGAGCTCTGCAGGAGGCTGGAGTCAGCAGAGGGCAGTCCCTGTTGGGGAGGTAAGGAGATCTGAGGGCCAAAGGGAAGGACCCAAGCAAGGCAGGCAACGTGTTGGTGGGAGTTTCCTGAGGGCAAGAGCTGGGATGTGGGGAAAGCCAGGAAGTGGGGGTTGCCGAATAGGCTCATCTCAGAACTGGGAGGAAGAGAGGATGTGGCTCTGGCCTTAAGATCAGGGCCCAGGACAGGTGAGTACAGAAACAGGGAGGAAAAGCACTCGCCAGGGAGACCAGAAAGGAGCCCTCTGTCTCCAGAGGGACCGAATGTTAGCAAATTATCCTCCCCACCCATCACCACCACTCTTTGAAAAGATCTTCCTGTATTCATGTCTTTAAGATACCATTTCTTTAGTTATTGGTGCAGGCTTGGGTGGGTATTTTATTTTGGCGTGTTTGGTTGGGTCTCACGTAGCCAAGGCTGGCCTCAAATTCACTATATAGCTGAGGATGACCTTGAACTTCTGATTGTCTTGCCTCCACCTCCCTCATGATTGATTGGGTTACAGTTGTGTACCACCACTTTGTGTTTATTTGGTTCCAGAGACCAATCCCAGAGCTCTGTGTGCACTGCACAAGCTCTCCACCCCAACCCCAGCCCCAACTGAGCTGCTTCCCCACCCCCAGTCGTCCTTTCTTCCTTTAAAGACAAGCCTTGCTATGTAACCCAAGCTGGCCTCGAAATCCCAGCAATTCTTTTGCTTCAGCCTGCTGAGTGATGGGCTGAGGGATGAGCATTCAGTCTACACTGTATCTCGCCACTGATATGCAGCTGGGATTTCATTATCAAAAATGCAGCCATGGGGGTTGGGTGTAGTCCTAGTTCCCCACCCGGCCCTACCACCCCCAAGCCCTTCCAGCTGTTACACTCCTGCTCTGATGGCAGCTTTGGTTTGGGTAGTCACTCGCCAACACATTGAGCTCAGTTCTTAGGGAAACCCTCCTTCCCCTCTTTCCCTTCTTTTTCAGCGCCCGGAATCAAACACATGGCATCACACATGCTAAGCAAGACGAATTTCCCAACTTCTTCATTTTTTATTCATCAATTTTCATAATAACCAAAATATTTCATTTCAAAGCCATAGGCATTTGTGAGTCTGTGAGGTGTGGGCACAGTCCCAGCCATCTCTAGGTGAGACCTGCCATACAGAGAACCAGCTGCCTGGACCAGCTTAGAGGCCACAGGCCACCGTCAGGCTTATCAGTTCTTTATAGCAAGTGAGGCTACCTGAGAGAGCTCTCACGGGAGCTACAGTGGCCAAGAAAGTGGAAAAGTTGTCCAGGCTGAGACAGTCAGAAGAGATGTCTCCAGTGAGAGTTGTTCAAGCAAAGCACCAGCTCCGAGTGTCAAAGCTGCACCCAGGTCCTACCACTACACATGCTAAGGGGCCAGGAAGAGTCCCCACCCAGAGAGTACAAGATGTTTGATCATAGCAACTGAGCAGGACAGTGTCCAGGGCCATACTCGCTGGCTGGATCTTCCTTCCTTCTCTGGGTTTAGTGTTTAACACTGTGTGGCTCCTGGTCCCACCACTAGCCTCTGACTGTATTCCTAGATACAGTCAGAGTTTCCCTAGAGGGATACTAGTAACTGACTACGTAGGTGACTGGCCAGGTCACCCACACAGCATCAAAAAGAACGCCATGGAAGATATAGAAAGCCAGATGAACAGCTTCATAGAAAAGCTGATCTCTGACACACTTATGGCTCTCCACTCACAGTTCACCCAGTTCTTGAGTTCAGAGGAATGTCAAAGATGGTGTTGATTAATGTCATTGTACAGATGAAGGCTGCATCCAAAGCCACCAGTGACTTGCTGAGGGTACCTTGACTCCAACTTTTGATGTTCCATCCAGAGAAGGCCTCTTCAGCCCAACTGCCTGGTAGAGATCAGAACCTCTTCACAAGGGAGCTGAGTGTTTTCAAGAGCTTGACCCCAGTTCCTTGTGCCTCTCCAAACTGCCTGATTTACAGCCTCTGCCACAACAGACATGCATATGAGTCTGTGGAAAGGACTGTGGTTACTGCTGGTTTTGTCATGTACCCATGCAGACCAGCACTGATGAGCATGCAAGAAATCACCTCAAGGCTCCAGAAGAAACTCAGTCTGGAAATGTAGGGCATATACTTGGCCTGGAGGCCCCAAACTCTAAAGCACTGGAGAAGAGATTCTCTGCAGCTCTGAGCTCAGCTAGCCTTGCATTTTGGCTACCTAGAGGACACCAAAAGTTTAGTCTCCAGTATACATGTCACCCCTATTCAGTTACACATCTGTATACATGTGTGCCTCCACATGAATCCACATCCACACATGCATAGCACACACATGCACACACAATGCAGAAGGAGTGTGGATGGACTGAGGTCAGTGGCAGAATAATGACCTATCATGCATAAGGCCTGGGTTTAACCCTCACCACAGCAAAGGGGAGTGCAAAGCATTTGCAAAGGCAGTCTGTCTGTCCCTCAGACTGTTTGTTGTACGGCAGTCTGTCTGTCTGTCAGACTGTTTGTTGTATGGCAGTCCCTCAGACTGTTTGTTGTACGGCAGTCTGTCTGTCTGTCAGACTGTTTGTTGTATGGCAGTCTGTCTGTCAGACTGTTTGTTGTACGGCAATCTGTCTGTCCATCAGACTGTTTGTTGTACGGCAGTCTGTCTGTCCGTCGGACTGTTTGTTGTACGGCAGTCTGTCTGTCCGTCGGACTGTTTGTTGTACGGCAGTCTGTCTGTCCGTCGGACTGTTTGTTGTACGGCAGTCTGTCTGTCCGTCGGACTGTTTGTTGTACGGCAGTCTGTCTGTCCGTCGGACTGTTTGTTGTACGGCAGTCTGTCTGTCCGTCGGACTGTTTGTTGTACGGCAGTCTGTCTGTCCGTCGGACTGTTTGTTGTATGGCAGTCTGTCTGTCCGTCGGACTGTTTGTTGTATGGCAGTCTGTCTGTCCGTCAGACTGTTGTATAGCAGTCTGTCTGTCCGTCAGACTGTTTGTTGTATGGAAGCACAGAGGGCTTCCACCACGCGAATCACTTTCTTTACAGTCCCAGAGACTGCATAGCCCAGATCAAGTTGCTCGCTGGCCTGGTTCCTCCTGAAGATGGTGTTTTTCTGTGCTCTCACAGGCTTTTCCCTCCACACCTGTCCACATCCATATCCTACAAGGACATTAGTCATTGAATTAGAACCCAAGCTAGTGACTCTGTTTTAACATAGCTCTATACGGTCTGCATCTCTAAACATGGTCCCCCCCAGAAGGCTCTCGGGATCACAGCTCCCACACATTGAAGCCGTAACAGGTTTCTGAAGTAAGGACCTGGCTATGGCAAAGTCATTCAGTGCTCCACAGTAGCCTGAGGCTCTGGGTTGGAAAGGAGGTAGCCCCGACCTTCCAGGCCGGTTCCAGCTAGGCTGTGGCTACATTGCTCCCTACTCCACCCCCACAGACCTCTGTGCTCATAGATTGAATGGCTTGAGACATCATGGCCTTGAGAATCCTTCTCCCCCTTCTGTCTACTCCTGCGGGATTCTGTGAGGACCCAGGGACAAGGAACATGGTCTTTCTCACACTCTTTTCTTATTTTTTAAAACATATAGTTATTATTTGTATGTGTACATGTGATGTTTATGCATACATGTTACAGGCCAGTGTGCCACAGTGTGGGTGGGGAAGTCTGAGGGTGACTTTGAAGGGATGGTTCTCTCCTCCTGTCTTTATGGGACTCCTGCAGACACCTTTGCCCACTGAGGCCTCTTCTATGCACCATTTTCTTTTTTCTTTTTTCTTTTTTTTTTTAGATATTTTCTTTATTTACATGTA
>NW_022196915.1:106983156-106983759 GCF_008632895.1 Mastomys coucha
CTTGTATCTGTTGAGGCCTGATTTGTGACCAATTATATGGTCAATTTTGGAGAAGGTACCATGATGTGGGGAGCCGTGAATCTTGAGAGGCATTCGCCATGGCAGGATGGCACCTAGTTCCGCTGTTAACTCCTAGTGGACAACTGTTTGCGCAGGTGCATGGAGTGAAAAGGACGCCATGTCACGGCCCATCCCGGGGTCGTTATGTAGGGTAATGAGCGAACAGCCAATCATGAGCAGACACGCCACGCTGTGGGCAGATACGCCGCACTGTGGTGTATATAAGCAGTGCGGATTTGGGGCTCGACCCCTTTTTCCTATGGATGGAGACAAACGTTGCTGCAGAAGGAACCTAGTGTGTCCACGTGTCTTCTTGCTGGCAAGACGACTGCGCGGGCTACACCATGAGGTGCTGAGAAGAAGGTATATCCTTTTGTTTTAGGGTAAAATGTTCTATAGATATCTGTTAAATCCATCTGTTTCATAACTTCCGTTAGTCTCACTGTGTCCTTGCTTAGTTTCTGTTTCCATGATATGTCCATTGCAGAGAGTGGAGTATTGAAATCTCCCACTACTATTGTGTGCTATGTAATGTGTGCTTTG
>NW_022196915.1:106985898-107002598 GCF_008632895.1 Mastomys coucha
GTCCTGTCCCTGCCACCCTGCAAGTCCCCTGCGACTTGTGGGGCCTGTTCCTCCAAGCTGGCTGCTCCGGTCTTAGAAACTCACCAGAGAGAGAATGGCGGCTCTCGCCCGAGTCTCTGGTTTAAGGCGTTCTCTGGAGGTAGGCCCTCCACTTGCAGGGAAGGGGCGGAGAAGGACACTGATCCTCCTCTGTCACTCAGAAGCTGAGAGGATCCTGTCCCTGCCACCCTGCAGCTCCCCTGGGAGTCGTGGGGCCTGTGCCTCCCAGCTGGCTGCTCTGGTCTCAGAAACCCACACCAGTTTCTTAAACACTGTATTACTCATGATATCTTCCTAATATTTAGAAATGCTAATAAGCTAGGATCTCATTTTGAGGATAAAAAACATTCCAAAATGTTTTTAATTACACAGCTATGTAACTGACCCCAGTTACATGCTCCCACCAAACCTGCAGAGTCCAGATGGAGGTAGGAGGTACCTCCCTGGACACCCCAAACACAGATGTCTCCTGTGGTGGTTTGAATAAGAATGGCCACATAGGCATGTGTATTTTAATGTTTAGTCATTAGGGAGTGGCACAGTTTGAAATGATTAGAAGGATTAGGAGGTTTGGCCTTGTTGGAGGAAGTGCGTCACTGGGGGTGGGTGGGCTTTGAGGTTTCCAAAGTCCATGCCAGGCCCAGTCTGTCTGTCTGTCTCTGTCTCTGTCTCTGTGCCTGTCTGTCTCTGTGTCTGTCTGTGTCTGTGTTTGTGTCTGTGTCTGTCTGTCTCTGTCTGTCTGTGTCTCTGTGTCTGTCTGTCTCTGTCTCTGTGTCTATGTCTCTCTCTCTTTGCCTGCATATCTCTCTCTCTCTCTCTCTCTCTCTCTCTCTCTGTCTCTGTGTCTGTCTGTGTCTGTGTCTGTCTGTCTCTGTCTCTGTCTCTGTCTCTGTGTCTGTCTCTGTCTCTGTGTCTATGTCTCTCTCTTTGCATATCTCTCTCTTTCTCTGTCTCTGTCTCTGTCTCTCTCTCTCTCTCTCTCTCTGCCTGCATATCAGGATGTAGCTTTCAGCTACAACCTGCCATGCCTGTTACCATACTCCCCACCATGATGATAATGGACTAGACCTCTGAAACTGTAAGCCAGCCTCCAATTAAATGTTTTCTTTTACAAGAATTGCCATGGTCATGGAGTCTCTTCAGAGCAACAGAGCACTGACTAAGACAAGTACCCACTTACAAGCTACTTCCTCTCCCCTTCACTTTACAAAAGTTTGTTTTTGAAAGGCCTGCTTCACAGGCAAGGGCTCCTTTGTGCCAAGGAGCCCTTGCCCATCTCCTTTGTGCCAAGGAGCCCTTGCCCATCTCCTGTACATTCATCTTGCTCACCAACTCCATCCCTGTGGCTGTGAGCCATGGGAGTTTCTCCACAAATCAGGTGTGTAGAAGTTCCATGGGGTGGGGTGTAGGTGGTGGGGACATCATACTCCCACCTGAGATTCCAGATACTCCCAGCTTCCTGTGGCCTCTGTAGGAGCAATATAACTAAAAGGGCAATCTCCTATGCAGCTTTCAGGAGGTTACCACCAAGGTCTGAGCGGGGCTTTTGTGATGTTGTGAATAAGCCCAGTAAACTCCCTGGTTCACCAGGCTAGACTTGGATGGAATTGTGTCTTTGTTCTGTCACTGGTGTTCTTGATGGGGTTCATAGACATTTGCTTACCTCTCTCTGGGTAAGAGTTAGTAGAAAACCAGGGTTTCCTGCACTTCTGCCACAGAACATTCATTTATATGTGCTGCCAATCCAGAGAAGTCATATCAGCATACATGTAGGTACACACAGAGCATGTGTATGCACACACACACACACATACACACACGTGCGCATGTACACACATCTTCCTAGAGAGCTCACCATTCCCTAGGGACACACACACACACACACCTTCCCAGAGGGCTCATCATTCCCTAGGGCCAGCCACTTTATGTTGTCTATCCCATTTCAGAGCCACCAGAGACAGCACAGTATGTGTCAGGATCCAGTTACTGCAGGTATCATGGACCTTACACATTTAAAAATGCAATTTAGGGGAGGGGGGCAGGAGAGATAGCTCAGTGGTTAAGAGCATTCGCTGCTCTTGCAAAGGACATAGGCTTGGTTCCCAGTCCCACACAGTAGTTCACAACTCCGTAACTCCAGTTCCAGGGGGCCCTATGCTTCATCTTCCTTGGGCATTAGGCGTGCACAGGGTGCACAGTCATGCATGCAAGCAAAACACTCACAATTAAATCCTTTAAAATAATTAGTTAATTAATTACAAAAGAGAAAACGTGCTTTTCCAGGCTCCCACAGACTGGGAGGAACAGAGGCACCCATCCACATCTTGAAGTATGGAACTGTCATACTACCTTAATACAAACGGCCAAGAGATGCTTGGGCAGCTGGCAGACAGTCCACTTCGTGACTTTAGGTTCCAGCTCCTAGAAATATGGAAGAGTAAGTGTCTGATGTCTTAGGCCACCCAGTTCATGGTGCTTCATGTAGCAGCTTCAGGGGACCTACAGAGTGGGAGCCACTAAGGTCATGCAGGGGCCCTGTGCCTGCTACACTATCTCTTAGCAGCTGATTCTAGAGACTGGGCAAGGATGTGATGGGACCAGTTTTTAAAACAAAATCTGGACTCTGGCAGCCTAGCAGGCAGGCCATCTATCCCAACACATCACTTAAACATACAGTGAAGTGATTGATTCGTTGAGGCCACATGGGGAAGGGGACAAAAGAAGAAGGTGTGGTGACCTTGAAAAAGATTCTTGGAAGCTGCTTTAAAAACCCGTGATGCAGCATGGGGACCCGGCATCTCTGCCTTTGTCTGTGTGTCTGTCTCTTTTACTTGATCACTTTTGCAAGATGACATGCTAATCACTGGAGGAGGGCCTGTCTAATATCTCCCTTCAAAGCTGAAGGCTCGGGACTGAATCATCTTGTTCTAAGTGAACTGTCAGAAGTACAGTTGGACACATTTGTCATTTTAAAATGTCAGGATTCACTGACTCGTGATAAATTCATGAGCTCTTTCAGTCACCTTGGACTCTAAGGCCAGACACCCCATCCCCACCCCAGATGAGGTCAGTTATCCACAATGGTCAAACTGGACCAGAAGCGATCATTTAGAGGGCAAGCTACCTCGCAGGGCTAGAGTTCAGGTGCTGGTGGGCAGGATCACTCTCCTCGGACTGTTCGATTACACATTCTCCTTTCCCTCATCTGACCAAATTTCTTCTCTATTTGAACCTGAAGCTCATGCCAGTACCCCACAGACTGACTCCACCCCCACCCTGCCTCGTGATGTATGTCTGATTACTCTTGGTATGTGGTCAGATTCCTTATCTCCATGTCTGAACACCTTTGTCCACCTTCAGCAGGAATCCTGTCAAGGGGAAAGTAGAAAGAACTCCTGATTCCATGTTTCAATTCTAGTTCCTTCCACACTCCTGCCCTTTGTTCCTTCCACACTCCTGCCCTTTGTTCCTTCCACACTCCTGCCCTTTGTTCCTTCCACACTCCTGCCCTTTGTTCCTTCCACACTCCTGCCCTTTGTTCCTTCCACACTCCTGCCCTTTGTTCCTTCCACACTCCTGCCCTTTGTTCCTTCCGCACTCCTGCCCTTTGTTATCAGGCCTCCACTTGTCCGTGGTGTATTATAACAGAGTCTAGCTCCACTGACAGCAACGACTGTGGATACGGCTTAGTAGTGTAGCACTTGCCTAGTGTGTGCAAAGCTACGTTCAATCTCCACACTGAAAAAGAAATCTGTGGCAAAGCCCCGTCTCTCCTATTACAACAGTTCCTGCCTAAAACCTACCTTCTCCACTCACTCTTCAGTTCTGGCTTTGTTTAAAAATACTTGCACACACACCCACACACCCACAAACACAAATGCATTTGCTCACTCCTCACAACCCACCCCTGCTTCCAGATAGAAAACAGGATCCCACGGGCGCACAGTCTGACTCCAGGATCCCACGGGCGCACAGTCCGACTCCAGGATCCCACGCGCGCACAGTCCGACTCCAGGATCCCACGGGCTCACAGTCCGACTCCAGGATCCCACGGGCACACAGTCTGACTCCAGTCCTCAATGAAAGGACACTTTGGAGTAAACCGTCTACATACAGAGCATACCAGTGTCAACCCTGGGGTTTGCCAGCTGTAACTAGGAGGGTCACAGCTCTAACCTTCCTTCCCTGAACAATTCGTTCTCAAACCATGCTGATTTTCGATACAGAGTGTGGGGAGGAGGCATGAGCAGACCTGGTGCGGGAAGGGGGAACTGTTCAAAGGGCACCTTAGCTCCAGAGGGTCTAAGCCACAAATCGGTTCACCTTCCAAAATCAACCTAAGCACACACAGAATGCCCTCTCAAGTCCACTGGATAATTTTTTCCCATTTCTTGAGTTGGGTTGGGCTCATCTTGGTTGAGCTCACCACTCAAGTGCCTGGTCCCCCTTTATGGGTTTTCCTATGGTTCTGCCTCAGGACATACCACCTCCTCTGTTCGCTCACTTCCTCAACCTAACATCCTGGGCCCCTTCTCACTGTCCACAGACTATTCTTCCCTGGAGGTTTTGCCACTGGTGCCCTCCCCTGAAGCCTTCCACCTCTTGCAGAACCTGCAACCCTTGTCCCTCCTTGCTTGTCTGCCCCTGGATAGGAACACACTGGACTCACGTATGCTGCTTCCTCCAACAGACAGAGTCTGAGTCCTAGATGTGAGGAGACACTGCTCAGGACACAGAAGAGTCACACCCAGGGATAGCTGCCTCAACAGCTGTGAGTTTAGGGAAGTTGGCATGGGATGAATAGTCAGAGATCCAAACAAAGCAGGAGCCACTAAGCCACCAAGCTTGTGGGACCTTAAACCTCAGACTGGGGCCACCTAACTCCCAGTTGGGGTCTTCTGCTCTTGTGCTTCTTGGTGTTGGTACAAACCTCAGAAAAGAGAGTACTACATGACCAGTTCCAGGGCAGGCCATCAGATTGGTGTGCTGTAAGCAGAGAGTACTACATGACCAGTTCCAGTGCAGGCATCAGATTGGTGTGCTGTAAGCTCTTGCCCCTTGCCTGCCAAAGGTGTGTTCCTCAGCCCTTCTTTGCACCCAGCTCAACTCATGGTTCTTCCGCAGTAGCGCACACGTTTCTGCTCTCCCTGTGTAGCCTTCTGCTCTTGGGAAGTACTGCTCACTAAAGCCTTACTATGAAATTGCTCTCTCGTCATTCCCTTCCCACAAAGAGTACCACCCTTCCTTTGAGAGAGTCACAGGTGTGTGACTAGGAAGGGTAAGGTACAGTTCTCTTCAGAGGCAATCGATTACCAATAATACAATCACGTGTGGGAAGAACTGTCAAAAGGGCTTCCAGAAGTCCTCTCAAGTGTCTCCTCCAAATAACAACCCAGGGAGCCATTCTGGACATATAAGTAGGTTTTACTCTATGGCGAGAGGTAGACTCTGGCCTGTGCTTCCAGAGGGAGCAGTGTGAGCAGAAGGAGGTTAGGAGAGCTGCATAGTAGTAGCAGAGCAGGCTGGAACCAAGAGAGGGTAATGGAAGGACATCTGCAAGTTGACCAAAGGCCATGCTGGTTCCCATGAGGGTCCCTGCTAGCTCACCTTGCTCAACAAGGGCAATGAATTCACAAGGATGTCAACAAAGACCTTGCACTGGCTGGCTTTGTGTGTCAACTTGACACAAGCTGGAGTTATTACAGAGACAGGAGCTTCAGTTGGGGAAGTGCCTCCATGAGATCCAGCTGTGGGGCATTTTCTCAGTTAGTGATCAAGGGGGTAGGGCCCCTTGTGGGTGGTACCATCCCTGGGCTGGAAGTCTTGGGTTCTATAAGGAAGCAGGCTGAGCAAGCCAGTAAGGAACATCCCTCCATGGCCTCTGCGTCAGCTCCTGCTTCCTGACCTGCTTGAGTTCCAGTCCTGACTTCCTCTGGTGATCAACAGCAATGTGGAAGTGTAAGCTGAATAAACCGTTTCCTCCCCAACTTGCTTCTTGGTCATGATGTTTGTGCAGGAATAGAAACCCTGACTAAGCCAGACAGACCTGCTGAGCAGCCAGCCACTCTCCTACCTGCAAAGCACAGAAGGGCACCCCTGTGCAGGCCCTTCTGTGGAAGACGAACCTCACAGTACTAGATCCTACAGCTTCCTCCTTTTACAGCTCTGCTAAAAACAAACAACAGGGGGCCAGGCAATGTGATCTCCAGGCCACAGGATGCTGCCTTCCAGTAGAGGCTCTCTGACAGGGAGCAATGTCACCCCAGGAGGCCTGCTGCATTTCAGCTCCATTTCTGAGCCTCACACAGGCTGAGATTTAGACTGTATATGCAACAACCAAGCCATCAGTGCCAGGAAACTCAAGAGCAGTCACTGTTCTGCTCTGACTGGGAGCAGTGAGCCAGGTAAAGCATGCAGGGCTGCCTGTCGACTCATATGTAGAGGGTGGTGGCCCTGGCTCCAGACTCCCTGGGCTGGAAAGACACATTTGCAACCCAGATGGACATTACTCTAAGAGCTGAGTTTTACGGGTACTGACTTGCACTCTAGCACAAATTAAATTGTCTCTTCACCAGCAGGAAAGGCAAAAGAGGCGGGGCTGCCCCGTGGCCACTGCTGTTTTCTTCTTCCCATTTCACAGAGAATGGTTTTCCTTATTAGCACTGGGCTAATAAGAGAAGACTCCATCGATTAAGACTGTGGTTCAGTTGTCTGAAACCTGGCTGTTTTCCCTTCTTCCAAGGCTTGCGCTGAACCCCAATGAGACCCAACTCTGTCAGCAGCCAGCTCTATGACCTGGTTGGAGTAGCATGGTTCCCTGTGACTGGGCATATCTTCTCATGCACTCTGCTTTCCCACAGGCTACAATGTGTCATCAAACCCCAAACTCCCCTCCTATGGACAGAGACCATTATACCCGATTTTTCCCATTGGTAAATCGAGGCCCCAAATGATGCCTTCCAAATTCCAGGTCTGTCAACAATAACTTAGACTGAAAAGTCCTAAATAGCCATACATTTCCTTCCCTACTGCCCACATAAGGAAGAGCTGAAATGAGTTTTACAGATAAATGATTGACACACAGATCACAAGCTCCCTTAAGTAATGTCTTTCATGGCCTCAGCCATCTAGAGTCCCCTTGTTAAACAGTGCCACCTAGGAAGTCCAATAAAGGCAAGATATTATGGGATGCCCCCTCATAACGTGTACACGCATTATTCATCCAATAAGTATTAACATTCTGTCTAAACTCCACCCCACAGTTACTAGGCAACAGCCAGGTGTGCTGGGGCTGCCTCTCCCTCTCTCTCTTACTCTTGCTTCCCTCTTGTTCTTCCTCTCCTCTTCCCCCAACCCTCTCTCCATGGCTGGCCTCTACTTCTCTACTCTTTCTGCCTTTCTCTGGCTCTACTACCCTCTTAACTCGTGCAGCTGGTCCCTCAGAGGTAAGGGATGCCTTGGCGTTGGCCCATCAACACATCCCCTTCCCCCATATCTCACCACATCCCCATAGAACATATCTTATACTTCTTTATCTTTTTATAAACACATCAGCGAGCATTTGCTGAGGAGCGCTGTGAGCACTGTGAGCAAGACACGCACTAAATTCATGCGTGTGAATGTGATTGCCAAGTGTCTGTGTCCATGCATATACATAAGTACCAACCCGAAAAGGCCAGTCAAGGCACACCTTGTGGGAGAACAAAAAAAAAAAAAAAAAAAACGTTTGTCCCAGCCAAAATGAGGAGAGTCACCCAAGGAGAAAACAAGAATTCTAATTGCGCAGTAGAAGTTCCCAAACCTACCCAAAGGTTGTTGGTTTTACAGTTTTACAGATGTAAATAGAGGAAAGGGTCGGTCATGCGGCTCAATTGCTGGTGTGTGTTTGTTGTGTAGCATGCAGGAGCCCTGGATTCAGTCACCAGCACTGCTGCAAAAAATTAAAAGTAGGGTTTCTTGTTCGCTGACAAGTGTGGTGGAACTTAGCTGTAACCCCAGCACTCTAGGGGACAGAAGTGGCGTTTTAAGAGTAGGGGAATGCCAGGGTGGGAGGACAGGAGTGGGTGGGTGGTGGAGCACCCTCATAGAGGCAGGGAGAGGGGAGATGAGATAGGGGGTTTCTGAAGAGGAGACTGGAAAAGGGGATATTTGAAATGTAAATAAAGAAAATATCCAATCCAAAAAAAAAAAAGTTTGGTACTAACCTAGGGCGCCTATCAAGTTCAGGGCCAGTCTTTGATCCATAGAGTTTTGTGGTTTGTTTGTTTGTTTGGTTGGTTTGGTTTTTTCGAGACAGGGTTTCTCTGTGTAGCCCTGGCTGTCCTGGAACTCACTCTGTAGATCAGGCTGGCCTCGAAATCTTTGCCTCTACCTCCCAAGTGCTGGGACTAAAGGCGTGCGCCACCACCGCCTGGCTGTTTGTTTATTTTCACAAACTCACATTTAAAAGGAGCAAGAAGGGAAATACAGCTGGTGAGGAGCCTGAGAGGCTTATTGGTGATTGCTCACACGTCCCAGCCCACCATACAGTACTCCAGTGCTTTCCTGCATGTATGTCTGTGTACCACCTGCATGCCTGGTGTCCATAGAGGTCAGAAGATGGTGTCAGATCCTCTGGAACTAGAATACAGACAGTTGTGAGCTGCCTCATGGGTGCTGGGAACTAATTCTGGTCCCCTGGGTGAACTTCAATTGTTTTTAACGTCTGGACCATCTCTAGCCTCTAGCTGTTGGGTTCAGGGTAGAAGCCAAGAAAACGAGCTTCAGGCACAGAAGTTTAAAAATGAAAGCTTTATTTTCCAAGTGCTAAGTGAGGCAGCCAGCTCTGGATCTGGACTGCATCCCAGAAGGGAGATTGTACAACGTTTTAAAAAGATGGGAACATAAATTAAGGGGTACCGGCTGGAGACTGGGACATATCCAAGGCATCTATCTGGCTTCAAGGCCCTAATGCATTCTCCTAGACATTAGGTCCTGAGCACAGAGTGATACGGGGGCAAAGGAGCAGTCCAGCTGCATGGAGTTAATTAGGGTATAACAGGGAATTGGTTATATATTTTTAATACTTATGCACCTTGGTTTAGATAACAACTTCTATGTGTGTGTATACACACACACACACACACACACACACATACACACACACACACATATATATATATATATATATATATATATATATATATATATATATATTACCAGTAAAAAGACAATTAAGAAAATATTTGGAGAAGTAGATAGGTGTTCTTTCCTAGGCCTGGGAATATAAACTTGTTTGACTCGGCCAGCAAGATGGAGTTGTCCTTGAGACAGCCAATCTCAGACAACAGTTTCCTTACAAGTTGTATCTGAGATGTCGGGACTTTGACAACTGTTTACAATGGAAGCCGTTCAGCTATAGAGAAGTTCCCAGTTCCCTAGGGCCCAGGGCCTTGAATTTAGTTTCTCCCTGTGGAGTCTGGAAATGAAATGAGAGTACTTAGAATAAGTTTCTTTTGCTTGTTCCTGGCATAGTGACATTTTCAATCCTTCTTTATTTCCCATTTTTGACCAAAATCTTCTTAAAGGTTAAAGAGCTGAAGATCTCACATCCCTAAAAGGCTTATTTTCAGTGGTTATACCCCACAGGAAAGCAGAGACTTCAGTTAGAAGGCCAGGACCAAATAAATGGGCGGGTAGCAACAGGCGTGCAGGAGGCCGAAGTCATACAAATGTGTTGATGGTGTCCGTTTGTTCGGCCACGTATTTTTCTTCCACGTCTCCCCTAATCTGGAATGTTGCAAACAGAACAAGCAAGGACAATCTAAAATCCTGGCCTCAGGACACCCCACCCGACGAAATATTCTAGTCAAGGAGACTGAGGTAGGGAGGATGACGGTCCAGGGTTGAAAATGGAGGGAGACTTTGCCATCTATTAGGACCTGGTAAAAGTTACGACCAATTAGAATTGAGCGCCACCTTGTATGGCTTTGGCGGATGAGGACATCAGTCGGAAACGCTTTCTGAGAATGGTCTGTAGCACTCTGTTTCTTTGAAAAGTCCGGTCAAATTTATGTTGGGGAATTTAAACCAATGGGTTTAGGATAAACCAAAGGTCTCAAAACCATTGCTTCCTTGGTTCATTGTCTCCTTCATCCAGCCTGAGTTTGACTGCCATTTTATAAAATCATCAGCTGGTTCATGAACGATTTGGAAAGCCTGACAGAGGCTCATAGTGTTAATTTAAGAGTTGCTTTAAAATCTTGACTAAGGAAAGCAGAGCCAGGCGGTGCAGCCTGCAGACTAAAGGGGCAAAGCTTCCTAGGTGAGCCTGAGGTTGCCATGACACTTCCGGTTCTGTTCTCTAGCGGGACGCCTGGTGGGTGGAGCTACCGGTCCCTGGCTCGCTGACATGGAGTCCGCCTGGTTTTCCCCAGGGGGCAGCCTGGCATCTACAGACCCGCAGCTTCAGCGTTTCATGGAGGTGGAGGCGCAGAAGCAGCGGGTGCAGCTGCTCATTCACCACATGACGGAGCTCTGCTGGGAGAAGTGCATAGACAAGCCCGGGCCCAAGCTGGACGGCCGGGCCGAGCTCTGCTTGGAGAACTGTGTCGAGCGCTTCATCGATACGAGCCAGTTCATCCTGAATCGACTGGAGCAGACCCAGAAGGCTAGGCCATTCTTCTCAGAAAGACTTTCCGACTGATCTCAGCGTGTCCCTCTTTGGAAGAGGAAGGTAGGTGGGGAAATGGAGAGCTTTGAGGGGATGGATGGTGATGGGAACAACATGGAGGGGCATCTCGTTATCTAAGAATTAGGAAAGATTAATTACTTTCTTTTCTTTCTTTCTTTTTCTCTTTCTTTCTTTAAGGGTCATGGGGGTTTGAGTTGTGGGTAGTCATTTATTTCTTTCGGCTTTTAGATAAGTTGTCACCATGTAGCCCTGGCCTGCCTGTAATTTACTCTGCAAACTGAACTAGCCTGGAATTCTGCATTTGCCTGCTCCTGCCTCCTGAGTGCTGGGATTAAAGATGTGTGTGTCTGTGTGAATTTATGCTACTATACTGTGAGTGCAGTGCCCATGGACACCATTAGAGGGCTTCAGATTCCTGGAGCAAGAAGTGCTCTTAACTGCTAAGGCATCTCTCCAGCCCATGGGTTGTGTTTTAAATGGTAATGTTGTGAAAGTGATTCACAGAGGAATGAGAGCTGCATTAGGTAGATGTGGGGCCGGGCTCCCCACAAGGTCTCCTTAGCTGATGAATTGATAGTGGAACTGCTTTCCATAATTTGGAACTATACAGGTAAATCCCTATTTGTGTGAGTTCATTTTAGATATTACAATTAGGGCTTATTAGGTGAAGCCAGGCTTAATGACACATGCCTTTAATCCTAACATTGAAAGGCAGGTAGACTGCAGGTTTGAGGCCAGTCTGAGCTATATAATGAGATAGGGCACTTCTTAAGAATTTCTTAAGAAATCAAAATTAACATGACAGTTGTCTTAGTTAGGGTTTTCATTGATGTGAAGAGACACCATGACCAAGGCAACTCTTAAGGACATTTAACTGGGGATGGCTTATTGGCTCTGAGGTTCAGTCCATTATCATCATGGCAGGAAGCATGGGAGCACCCAGGAGGCATGGGTCTGTAGGAGCTAAGAGTTCTACATCTTGTTCTGAAGGTAAACAGGAGAAGACTGGTTTCTAGGCAGCTGGAAGAAGAGCCTCAAAGCCCATACCCACAGTTACTTCCTCCAACAAGGCCACACCTATTCCAATAAGGCCACACCTTCTAATAGTGCAAACCACCACAACAATTATGACTGACAACTTATGAGAGAAGGAAAGTGTGGGGGA
Source organism: Mastomys coucha (assembly GCF_008632895.1). Lineage (NCBI taxonomy): Eukaryota > Metazoa > Chordata > Mammalia > Rodentia > Muridae > Mastomys > Mastomys coucha. The sequence goes on from NW_022196915.1 coordinate 106,997,775, forward strand.
GGAGACAGGAGTGAAGGAAACAGCTGAGGAAGAACAATTTGGCGCTTGACTGAGGCTCTTTATCTAGTGGTGTCCAGGGCTGGGAATAAGCTCCATAGGATGTTCATATGGTACCCTTCAGTAGGTTCCTTCCTTTCCCTAAGACGGATTAGGTATCTCTCCTACAGTGTGTTCTCAAGGTAGAACAGGCAGCCTGGGACTCCATGAGCCTTTTTTATAAAGGAATTCATCGATGAACTTAATTCTTACTACTAGACTGTCCTAGGAAGAAGTTAATAATGTATTCTGTCTATATAGCAAGGTGCAAAAAGTTTCAAAATGTGCCTTAAGAAATATGAAGATTTGTGTGGTTTCAGAAAGAAAGGCATGCCTGGTGTTTATTATTATAGGATCCATTTATTAGATTATTTTGATTGATTTTTAAAAAAAGTATCTATGAGGTTTGAAAAATAAAACATACCCCCAAAGCAAACCTCTAGCTATCAGAATTACTTCCATTCTCTCCACAACCTTTTCTTGGAAGACACAACGTGTTGGGCTTATAGGTAAAGGGGAGTGTGCAGAAGGGGGATAGAGAGATAGAGATAGAGAGAAGGGAAGAGGGAGAGAGAAGAGGGAGGGATCAGAATAAAGGAGCTTCAGTATGGACAGCTTTTTTTAAAGACAGAATCTTGCTTGTTATGTAGCTGCCTGACTGGCCTGGAATTCACCAAGTAGATCAAGTTGACCTTGAACTTGGAGCAGATCCTCAGTCTCTGTATCCTGACCACTGGGAACATGAGCATGTACCACTGTAGCTGGCTTGGCTATTTCTTAAGAAACCAAAGGCCAGGCAGTGGTGGCGCACGCCTTTAGTCCCAGCACTTTGGAGGCAGAGGCAGGCGGATTTCTGAGTTCCGGGCCAGTCTGGTCTACAGAGTGAGTTCCAGGACAGCCAGGGCTATACAGAGAAACCCTGTCTTGAAAAACAGAAAAACAAAACAAAACAAAACAAATCAAAAGAATTTATCACTATGACTGAAAGCTTTCAAGATGTATCTGATTCCAGGAATCTCATTCCATTTGGGATACATAATAATAATACATTTATACAAATTCAAGTCTTTTGAACTTTCAGGTGCCCTCTAGAGATCTCAATGTCTTTAGAATTTGATTTGGAGGTATCTGTTTAAAAGACAGAGGGGTTTAAGATAATTGATCAAGCCTGACCTTGGTTAATCATGTAATCAGTCACAATAAAAATGTAAAGGGAGGCCTATAAGATGGCTGGGAGGTAAAGGTGCTTGCCACAAGAGCCTAGCAACCATCTTTTGATCCCTAGAGCCCACATAAAAATGAATAGAGGTAACTAAGTCCTCAGAGTTGTCCCCTGACCTCTCTGCATGTGTGCTGTGACAGCATGCCCTCAGAACAACAATAAATAAGTCACTAAAAATTTAAGGAAAATAAGTTTTAGCCAAAGCTTATCTCCTTCAAGATTGAGAAGACTCTTCAGTAATCAGGAAGGAAGAGAGCGCAGGGCTCTCTTGTCCTTGTTTACTAGCTGTTACGGACTCTGAGATCCAGCTCTGAGATCCAGCGGGAGACAGGAATTAGTAAACAGAGGCAGGCTTATTTATAATTTGGGCCAGAGCTGGGAGGAGAGAGGTTATAACTTGTCATTGCTGTGTCTGCAGCAGGGTTGGAGGGTATAGAGAAAGAGGAACGCGGGGCAAGGGATACACATGAGAAGGGTTAGCTGTGGGATAAGCCAGGAGAAGGCGCTGCCAGGGCTTGAGCTGTTCTCACATGTGAATGGGATTCCCTAGAGAAAGTTTTCTTCTTTCAGATCCCCGTTCCTTAGGGCTCTGGATGCCGTCTGTTGCGAGACTGATGAGAAAATCCTGAAATTATCTGTGCCTGAAGGAAGTGAGCAAAGCACATGGAGAGGCTGGAGTCAGGAGGCACCGATCTCTGTCTTTACAAGAGCCTCTTCCTTGGAGGCTGAGACATGACTCAGCAGTGCAGAGACTTGTTACTCTTGCAAAGAGCCAGTGCCCATCTGATGGCTCTCAACCTTTTACAACGCTAGTTCTGGTGGACTCCGCACCCTTTCCTGACCTCTGGGGCATCCTAGACACATGGCACACTTACATTCAAATAACGATCTGGAAAGATGACTCAGAGACGAAGACTACTGCTTGCTCTTCCAGAGGACCTGCATTAATTAACCAGCAACCATATGGTGGCTCACTGCATCTATAACTCCAGTTCCAGGGGATCCAACGTGGTCCCCTCCTCTGACACTTACAGGCACTGCACACACTTGGTAAACAGACATGCATGCAGGTAAAACACCCATACACACAAAATAAAAATAAAGGTCAAATGTCTGTACATATAAAATAAATATTTAAAAGAAAGGAACCTGTTCTTTGTAACTGATCAGCTTTGGGTAGGACTGACACACGGGACTCCATTTTTCCTCCCTCCTTTCTCCCTCCATCTCTACTTCCATCCCTCCCTCCCTTCCTTCCTTTGTTCCCTCCTTTCTTCCTTCCCGTGTGTGCTTGTCTTGTTTGACAACTTCATCTCAGAACAGTCTTCTCTGAAGACATTGCTAATCAACCATCCTGTGCTTTAGTCTTGGTTACGTGGTGCCAGGGTGAGTTTGTCCAGGCGTGATCTGGTCATGTGTTGGGGAGGGAGTGGCCCGCGGTTAGGCTTAGGTTAGAAGGAGGGCTGGCTTGTTAGGCTGTGCCCACCTGGAGTCCATTTTTATGTTGAATTTTGCTTCTCTTATGCTTTATTTACATCCCAGCCTCTTAATACAGTAGCAGGTGGCTTTGTTATAAGATATACTCCTTAATAGGCAATAGTTGCAAACTTTTATTCCTATTAGCACCTTCCATTTTGTTCTCTACTTTTTGTTCCTATAATCTGTTGATTTTTTACTCTCTGTGTGTATGTGCATGAATGAATGTAGAAACAGACCTAATAAATTTAAACTTGTTTGAAGTAATAAAGCAGAATGTTAAAGTATGTAAAATTCAAACATATGATCAATGATGTTTTATTATTTTAACTCACTTAGGAGTGATTCAGACCTCAAGTGAACATGACTTAGCTCGGTATAGATGACTTTGTAGTTGTTTTGAGACAGGACCCCATGTAGACCTTGAACTCCTGACTGTCTTGCCTCTTCCAAGTGCAGGTATTATAGGTATATACCACCATACGTGGTACTTAATTTATTATAACATGAACTTAAAGCTTTATAAACCATACAAGTTGGATATTACCATTTTTCAAAGTCATTCAAATTTTAAGTAGGATTTAGGGATGGGCAAGACAACCCAGCAAGTGAAATTATTCCTTGGCAAGCCTGACAACCTAAGCTAGACCCTGTAACTGCTGTGCACTGGGACTGCTGTGCACTGGGACTGCTGTGCACTATAACTAACTGCTGTGCACTGTAACTGTGCTTGTGCCAACTCACCCCCCCACACACAATAAATAAGCAAATAAATGTAAAGAGATAAAAAGTATTTGTTGGGCTGGCGAGATGGCTCAGTGGGTAAGAGCACTGACTGCTCTTCTGAAGGTCCTGAGTTCAGATCCCAGCAACCACATGGTGGCTCACAACCACTGGTAATGAGATCTGAGGCCCTCTTCTGGTGCGCCTGAAGACAGCTACAGTGAATTATGCGGGAGCGAGCAGGGCCAGAGCGAGCACGAGCAGGGCCAGCAGAGGTCTTGAGTTCAATTCCCAGCAGCCACACACATGATGGCTCACGGCCTTCTGTACAGCTACAGTGTACTCATACACATAAAATAAATAAATCTTTTTTAAAAAGTGTTTGTTAACTTTATAAGTGAAAATTTCCCCATACCAATGAGGTAACAAATATATAAATACAAACACATGTACAGATAGAACTTTACAAGCAGACCTAAGGTATATATTTATGCATATTTACAGACTAAAATATAGATAAAAATAAGACCTTATACCCCTTTCCTCTGGAGTCCTTCACTGGCTGGCTTATTAGTGGTCTCATGTCAGCCTTTTTATTATATGTTTATTACCTCACTATCTGCACAACCAAGCAACCCTAAATTCATATTTTAAAGATAAGACTTTCTGTTAAAACAAGGTACAAAATGTTCATCTTAAATAAACAGAACTTAGTCCTAAATATCACTGTTTGCTTGGAAAAGAAGAGAACTCAGAAAGGCCAAGGCCAGATAAAATGGCCAAGGGGAGACCTGTGTAGATTTAAGATCTTTTCCTGTAGCATGAATCTGTAGAAGAGGGGAATCACCATCAGAATAGAAATGGTTTGCCGGGCAGTGGTGGCACACGCCTTTAATCCAAGCACTTGGGAGGCAGAGGCAGGCGGATTTCTGAGTTCGAGGCCAGCCTGGTCTACAGAGTGAGTTCCAGGACAGCCAGGACTACACGGAGAAACCCTGTCTCAAAAAAAACCAAAAAAAAAAAAAGAATAGAAATGGTTTGTTTCAGCCTTATTTTATTAAGACCATGAGAATAGGGAGCTGCAATGTTGGGAAATCACACCTTGGAGCTTAGTCGAGCTGGTAGACATAAATCCTTCCAGTATAACTACTGTCTTATTTTACTGACTTCAAGACACAGCCCTTTAACAGACACAGCACAGAGCACTTTCTGTGCCTGGTTGGGCTGGCTTTGGGAGGGCGTCATATCTGTGACATTTCTGCTGCTGTGATCAAATACTGTGACTGAGCCGACTCAAGGGACAGAGTTTATGTTTTGACTCATGATTCATTCCAGAGGGGGGAGTCTGTAATGGCAGGAACATAACA
>NW_022196915.1:107002849-107017060 GCF_008632895.1 Mastomys coucha
GAGAGAGAGAGGAGAAAGGGACAGGGAGAGAGGGAGGGAGGGAGGGGAGGGAAGGAGGGAAGGGGAGGAAGGGAGAGGGAGAGAGGGAGGGAGAAAGAGAATGAGAATTGTACTTTCACAGCTGGGGACCAAGTGTTCAGCTCTCTGAGCCTATGGAGACATTTCTCACTCAGACAACCACAGCATCTTCACAGTGTGTTAAAGCTTTCTTTGTTCACTTTTTTATGAGTGAGTATGCATCTCTGTGTCTAAGTGTGTGGAGTTGAGTGCAGGTATTCGAAGAAGCCAGAATTCCCCTCCAGATTCCCCCGAAGCTGAAGTTGCAGCAGCTGTTCAACATGGATGCTTAAGAGCTGAACTAAGGCCCTCTGCAAGAGCACTGTGTGCTTTTGACCACAGAGCCATCTTTCTAGTCCTTCATGTTTTAACTTACTGCAGGTTTCAGTCGTTTTAGAAATAGAACATCGGGGCTGGGAGATGGCTCAGTGGTAAGGTGCTCACCTTGCAAGTAGGACATCCTGAGTTCAATTCTTGGAACTCATGTTTTAAGAAAAAGTACATGCAATGTTTACCCAACACACACAAAGAGAGGGGGATTTTAGAGTCTGTGGAGGGCCATCCTAGAACTTTAGATCTGAATGCCTCTGTGGTTTTGTTATCAATAAAGTAGAAAACAACTGGGTGCCTGGGTGACTCAGCTAAAGTTCAGGATGCATCCTGATCTCCAGGATGAAGTGGAGACCAGACTTGTATGGCCCTTTGGTTTGAGAATCCCCAAGATGCCAGCGTGCCTGGGATCTGGGCTGGCAGTGGAAAGGATGACCTCTTAGTTTCAGCCTCTTGGACTTGGGCCTCAGAGTTTTGGTTAGTGAGAGCCCAGAAGATCCATGTCTTAGTTCCCTTTTCTGTTGATTCTGCCATTGATTGCCTGCCCAAAGTTCTTCCTGTGGGAGGAGGTAGCTGCTATACTTGACAGCTTATATTAAAGCCCCTGCCCCACAGAAGTAGTCTTGTAGTTCTATTTCCAAGATCTAATGCTATCTTATCACCTTCTCCTAGAGGGACAGATAGCATCTGTGGACTGTGGAGATCTGAGCTAGCACCTGTGGACTGTGGAGATCTCAGCTCAGAAGGCCGCTCCCCTGACCCTGAGAAAGCTTCTTACTTGTGCTCAGACCATGTTAGTCTAAGTTATGTCTTTCACCCCTTTATAATCCCAGTGTCTCCTGATGGCAGTTGAGAAGATGTCTCATGGAGCAAATGAACAGGGCAGTTGAGAATTCCCAACTCCTGGGCCCGCAGGTAGGAAGGCTTTTAGGTAAAGGCTTGATGGCCCCCTCAGATGCAGCAGGGAGACTGCAAGAGCTCCTGCCTAGGTGGATGAAGAGTTCTAGGGCTTGGGGCCACATCAGTTAAGCTCCACAATCTGGTGTAGTACATTATAGAGACTGAGCATGCCCAGGCGGCCAGAGGAGGAGGAAAATGAGTAGACAGCAGGAAAGAGCCTCAGGGTCTGGGAGTGTGCACCTGGGGGGTGAGGGTAAGGGCCCTGAGCCCTGGGTCATGAGGGAGCACACCTGAATGAGCTGAGGCACCTGTGAGTGATGGGGGCCACCACGCTAATTGCTCAGCTGGCCCTAGATTTCCCCGCTTTGAGAGAAGGGCCTGCACTTTCCTTCGGGTGTATCCCGATTAACTGCACACACTGTCTTCAAGCAAGACTTCCTTGAACAGGCCTCCTTGGCTGCTTCCACCTCCACCTGGTTAGATGTTTTCTTTCTAACCATCACTGCCATGTCTCCATATTGGTGTACACTATAGGTGACCGTCCTTGATCAGGTAGACAGCCACTTATGGAAGTAACAAGTCCCAGCACGCCTGACATAAAGCTGATCCAGAAGTGCTTAGGAGGTAATAGATGAAGGTTAGGAGTGGGAATCATTCCAAACCTGCCTTCCATACCTGCCATTGGCTTGTGTACTGAGCACTTGCTCTGTACCTGGTGCAAGCCACTGAAGAGAAATAGGCTGTAGTTCTGAGACATATTGATGCCTACACAGGGCCAGGAGGTTAAGTGGAAGCTGAGATACCTGCAGGCCACAGAGAACCATGTGGTGTGTGCCACGAGGATGGCGGCTGGTGGGAACGGCGGAGAGGGTGGGGTAAAGCTAACCTCATCCCCAGAAGATGATGAAGCTGAAGCCCAGAGGCATAGAATGAGTCGACTGTAGTCAGCCAGGTAGCTGTTAACATTGCTGAGACGCAGGTGAGCCTGAGGGCCCTAAAACAGACGCCATTAAAGAAGACATGGGCACCCCACCCCTCCCTTTACCACCTACAATAAAAAACCAACCACTCTAACTCTGTCGCAGATGCTCAGTGTGGAAGTGGAGTACAGGCAAAGATGGGCTTTGTGTGTGTGTGTGTGTGTGTGTGTGTGTGTGTGTGTATGTGTGTGTATGTGTGTGCATGTGTGTATGTGTGTGTATGTGTGGGTGTGTGGGTGTGTGTATGTGTGTGCGTGTTTATGTGTGTGTATGTGTGTGTGTGGGTGTGTGTGTGTTTATGTGTGTGTGTATGTGTGTGCGTGTTTGTGTGTGTGTATGTGTGTGTGTGTATGTGTGTGTGTGGGTGTGTGTGTGTTTATGTGTGTGTGTATGTGTGTGTATGTGTGTGTGTATGTGTGTGTATGTGTGGGTGTGTATGTGTGGGTGTATGTGTGTGTGTATGTATGTGTGTGTGTATGTGTGCGTGTGTGTGGGTGTGTGTGTATGTGTGTGTGGGCGTGTGTGTATGTGTGTGTATGTGTGTATATGTGTGTGTGTGTGGGTGTGTGTGTATGTGTGTGTATGTGTGTATATGTGTGTGTGGGTGGGTGTGTGTGTATGTGTGTGTGGGGGTGTGTGTGTGTATGTGTGCGTGTGTGTATGTGTGTGTGTGTGTGTGTGTGTGTGTGTGTGTGCGCGTGTGTGTGTCCTAGAGTCTCTGAGTGCTGTGAGCAAGGTCTTCGAAGCAGAAGGTCTATACTCCATCGTGAGAACCTGTAACCTCCAACTCTAGACTCTCGAAACCAGAGGTTCTTTACTCTGAACCGTGAGTGCTTGTGTGCTGGACTCTCAAAGCCAGAGACAACTCTAGGGCTGGAGAACAAAGGGCCTCATGGCCCTTCAGCAGCCTACCACACTGGGCTTTTCACGGTCTCCCTCTTCTGAGGTCAGCTGTCCTCCGGGTCACTCCATGGTAGCCAGAGTTGATCAATTCTGGCAGCCTCCTGGAATTTCTCCAGTGGCATCTCATCCACCGATTTTAAAACTCTACCTTTTAAAAAATGTGATTAAATTGTCTGTGTGTGGGGGTGTATTGTGTGCACCTGTGCCACGCTGTGTAAGTGGAAGGCAGGGTATAACTTGCAGCTCTGGGGATTGAACTTGGATCATTGGGCTTGCCAGTAAGCAACTTTATCCACTGACATCCCATCGATCCTCTGTTTGTTGCCTTTGCAGTCTTCCATCTCGGATCTTCGGAGCCTCTTGCCCGTCAGTTTTCTCCTGCCTCTCACCTTCTCAGCATCTCTGCTCCTGACTGCTTCCTGAATGCATTTCCCAGCCATGACTGGGGCGGGAAGCCACATGGTTTCACCCAGTCCTCAGACAAGCAGTTCAGCATCCTCCGTTCTGAGATAAACACTTAAGTTAGCAGTCGAGACCACTCAGGGGAGCCTGCCTTCCAGGACTGCGTGTAGTGCCTAGGAGGGCTGTCTTCCAGGGACCGACTGGGAGCCTTGACTGCACCAGCTGCCAGTGGGAAGGCCCACCAGAGCAGAGCAGAGCAGACTACAGTTGGCCAGCTACAGTCAGTCGGTCCGGGGCAGGCACAGCAGCTGTGCTTCCTTAGCTAGAGTCTTCACTGTCTACAGCTGGAGTAAAACTGTCACGAAAGTGGCACAGTGAAGCTGCAGCTGCCCAGTAACTCCCTGATCATGGAGTTTCAGGAACGGCAGGAAGGAGTGACCTTCATAACTCACTAGGGAGACAGAGGGGGAAACCTGTGGCCCCCAGTTTTCAGTCTCCTTTCCTATAAAGTCTGGGCATTCACAGGTTTCCACTGCTTATCTGCCTCAGAAGGCTTGCTCCTGATGGCGTTGCTTATTTAACAAAAGAAAACCAAACCAAAGCCAGCCACCCATGGCGGTGTACTTGTGTTACAGCAGGGGGGAAGCTGGGACTGGAGGATTGCTGAGAGTTTAGAGCCAACCTGGATTACCAAGTGAGTCCAAGGCTAGGATAGGCTAAAAATTTTTTTTTTTTACAAAATGTGCTTACTTACCATAAATACCCAACATGAAATTCAAATTCCCAGATAGATCTTACCCGGCAATGCTTAACACCCAGCCACATGCCCCCAGGGGACCCGGTCTGCCTGTTGGGACGCAGCAGTTGTGTCCCACTGTTACTTCCCTTTCTTTGTCAGTAATTTCAAAAAAATTCACTGAAGAGGGCAAGAACCAAGAGAAAAACCCGCTCTTGATTGGGGCTACAGACAAGACCCATGTGGCTGTCACACTAACCAAAAAGAGAGGGAGATGCCACCAGAGAGAGGCAGAGCAGGAAGGCAGCTGGCAGAAACATCACAGGAAAATGCCCCAACAAGAAATTTAGTCAGAAAAGCAACTTCTGGGGAGATCCCTGGGCTGAGTCCCTAACCCAGACACTCAGAGCAAGCATCTCAAATGCTGCGGCCAACTGCTCACAGTGACTTCAGATGGTGAGCCCCCCTACGCACAGAGGTGGCCATCAATGCTAGCCGCTCTTGAAAAGGCTGAGATTTGGGGTAGAGAAGCAGCATCCTCCGGCCGCGTGGTGCCTGGGCCAAGCAGCAGGAACCAGAGGGTGATTGAAGTGAACACGTTTCCCTTTTTTCTGCCATTCCTGCCACAGGGGTCAACCTCAGAGGGGTATGATAGGCTCCAGGACACACTGTCCCAAGATAGGGCATACTAGAGAAGTCAAGAAGTCACTTTCAACTTCCCTCACCCTTCTTCCTTTAGCAGGTCAGAAAACCATTGTTAGATGTATGCACATAACCCTGGGTTCCACTCCCAGTATCACATAAGTTGGGCTTGGTGGTCTACACTTAAAATCCCAGCATTTGGGAAATGGACACAGGAGGATAAGAAACTTAAGGTTTTCCTTGGCTACATAGGAAGTTTGAGGCAAGCCTGAGCTAGAGCTTCTGTCCCAAAGAAAAAACCTAATGTGTATTTGTTGCACAAAGAACAATTATATTCTGGTATATAAATAGATGCATATATTAATACATATTAGCACATGTGTAACGCTCTTCACTCGTTAGCCTCTCATCACCCTTCCCCAATTGTTCCCTGCCACCGTTGTGTCGTTTTGTTTTTCTCTCTCCAGCCCTACTCACTCAGGCTCAAAGATTTATTATTATATGTAAGTACACTGTAGCTGTCTTCTGACCAGAAGAGGGCATCAGATCTCATTAGGGATAGTTGTAAGCCACCATGTGGTTGCTGGGATTTGAACTCAGGACCTTTGGAAGAGCAGTCAGTTCTCTTAACCGCTGAGCCATCTCTCCAGCCTGTTGTGTCGTTTTAAAGTCTAAGATTCTGAAAACACAAGAAAACATGTGATATTTGTCTTTGTGAGTTTGGTTTATTACGTTTAATATGGCAATCCATTTTATCCATATTTCTTCAAGCAACAAGTGTCTTCCTTGTGAATGAATAGAACTTTATTGTGTATGCATACCGCACTTTTCTTCATTTCACAGACAGGCAGCTGGGTCGATTCTGTAACTTGGCTGCTGTGAATGGGGCCAGAAGAGTGGAATGGGGCGTGTGGAAACCTCTGCTGTATGCTGACTTCCTTTGCTAATACCCGGGAAGGTATTATGCTCTTCATTTGAAGAACTGCTATGAGCAAAGTACAGTTGAGCAAAAGAGGGGTGATAGAATTCTGTCTAGACTCTAGACCCTACTTGGCCTCTGGGGTAGGGCACAGTGGAGGTTAATGACCTACTTTCAAGCCAGCACGATCAGAGAATTCTCTTGTGGTCAGCTGTCTCTCAGAAAGTAGAAGGGAAGGGCCTTCCTCAATGCTCAGCTACCGTATTTGGGATGTCGTAGTCTGAGCCCGACAGATGCGTTTGCCATTCACTCACTTATCCTACACAGTGTGGCTCTGCTTGGATGTGTGTTTATCCTCTGATGACATCTGAATTGCATGTCCTGTGGGACCCTCGCAGTGGATGGCGCTGCCACGATCATTTCTGTCCCATCCTTTGCTGAGCACACACACTCATTTTCCCTGGGCACAGCCACATGAAATTACTGTGGCCTGGGGCATGTTTAGGTTCAGGCTCTAGGGTTTTTGTTTTGATTTTTTTTAAAAAAAGAAAAATACTGAGAGAGTGGTGGTATATACCTTTGATCCCAGCACTCAGGAGGCAGAGGCAGGCGGATCTCTGTAAATTTGAGGCCAGCCTGGTCTACAGAGTGAGTTCCAGGACCGCCAAGGCTATGTGGTGAGTGAGACCTTGTCTCAAAACAAAAACAAAAACCAACCAACCAACCAAACAAACAAACAAAACAATAGTAAGAGAGAAAATATTTAAAACTCAAAAATAAGGAAGCAGAGCAGTGGATACACCGTGACTCTGTAGGCAGAGCCAGGCAGATAGTGAGCAGAGCAGTGGATACACCGTGACTCTGTAGGCAGAGCCAGGCAGATAGTGAGCAGAGCAGTGGATACACCGTGACTCTGTAGGCAGAGCCAGGCAGATAGTGAGCTCAGGGGTAGCCTGGCCACAAGGTAAGACTATCATAAACTGGAGAAAGCCCTAAAAATGGCATTTTATAATTGATCAGTGTTTTTCCAATAGGGCCTTTTCCCTCTGTGATTGTATAATTAGACTTTTTCAAAATTAATTGGCAGCTAGAGAAATGACTCAGCAGGTCAAGAGTTCTTGCTTTTCTTTCAGAGAACCTGAGTTTGGTTCCCAGCATTATATTGTAACTTCCTGTAACTCCAGCTCCTGAAAATTCAACACCCTCTTCAGGCCTCCACAGGCACACACACATACACACAAATGCACATGCACACGCCTGCGCGTGCACACACACACACATACACACACACACACACACACACCACATACACCCTCCCACCCCACCCCCACAGATACCAATAAAATAAATCTTTGTGTTGGAGAGATAGCTCAAAGAAGAGTATATCTGGGTATTATATAGGACCTGAGTTCAGGACAGAGCCACCTGTAAGCTTTAGGGAACATGACACCTTCTGGCCTCAGAGAACACTTGTATCTCTGCACACATCCACAGACCACATAAATAATTTTTTAAAAATCTTTACAAGAATAATTGAGAATGAAGCTATAGCTCAGTGTTAGAGCATTTGTGCAGCATTTGCAAAGCCCTGGATTGGCATCCGGTGTAGCCCGAGCAGTCGTCTCGACGGGAAGAAGACACGCGGACACACTAGGTTCCTTCTGCAGCGACTTTACTGCCCTCTCCCAGAGGGAAAAGAGCGAGCCAGTAATCCGCACTGCTTATATACACCACAGTGCGGGCGTGTCTGCCCATGATTGGCTGTTCGCTCATTACCCTACGTGACGCCCCAGAATGGGCCGTGACATGGCGTCTTTTCACTCTACGCACATGCGCAAACAGTTGTTTACTCGACAGCGGAAGTAGGCGCCATCTTGTCATGGCGAATGCCGGCTCCCTACAATCCGGCACCACCACAATTTAATGAATGTAGTGATAATGATAACGTGTTGTGGCTATGTTTTTTTTTTTCCATAAGAATCTCACCTGGAATCTCATGCTGGCCTGGAACTGGAACTTAATATGTAGTATAGTAGGCTGGCTGGCCTTGAACTCATGTCCAATGAGCTGCTATCCCTGGCAATAATAATTAACAGGTAATAGTAATTGAGAGACTGATGTGTTGGCCCACAGCTGTAGTCCTAGGAGGTATCCTGGGATACATATTGAGATGAGACCCTGTCTCAGAAGAAGAGAAGAGAGTGGAAGTACATGTGTTTATTAAAACTTTGCATTGAGATTCACATTAATTATAATTGTTAGAATTGTGACAACACATACAATATAAAATTTACTGTTTCACATAGTTACATTGTGTCTAAGAATATTTTTGTGGACCATATTCAGAGACAATTTTAAGGCATGTGTGGTGACTCTCACCTGTAATCCCAGCACTTGGGAGGTGGAGACAGGAGGATTCCTGGGAATTTAAGGCCAGGCTGAAGTAGACCATGACTCCTACACCAGCCTGGGCTAATGAGTGAGGTCCTGTTTCCGAATTTGTTTACCATTTTAACCAGTTATAACAGGTTTAGGATCATTTTAGTTGTCATATTCATGGTTTTGACAACAGGGGAGTGGACATCGAAGATGGGAAAGAAAGCCGTTCTAACGTCAGTGCTTTTTTAGAACACAGGCTTCAGCCCCCTGAGGCCCAGAACACAACTGTGTAAAAGGGCAAATTCCCTCAGATGTGCAAGTGGTGTTCCCATGAAGAGCCTGAACGGGGCCTTTACACAGGGCTTCCAGTCCTCAGAGTGCCTGTTTCTCAAGGTCTTAGCAACTGAATTTGTCTCATTCTCAACTACTGATCTCACCTTGGCCCGTATTTTACTGATGATAAAGGGAGTGGGGCCCCTTCTGCCTCCAAGTTCAGCAGACTGTAGGGGGAGCCAGAAGTCAGGACACTCTTCTGAATCTCTACTGTGTTCACCCAAAGGTGCCCCATTTGACCCTGTCTGCTGTGGGGTCAGCCAGGAATAGTATAAATCTAGAAACTTAAAAGAGGAGCTGGGGGAAAGGACCTGTGGTTTGACATTTTTCAGAATTCTTTGTGTGTGTGTGTGTGTGTGTTTCAATAGGGTTTTTTCATGTGTGCAGCCCAGGAGAGGAAGAACTAAAATAGAAGAGGCCTCAGAAAAGGAGAGGGCTGGGAGGGGGAGGAAACATGCTCAGAACACTTGCTGATCTCTAAATCTAGGTCTCTGGAGGGGCTTTTGGAGGGACAGTTCAAAAGTGGGTCCCTACCCCCACCCCACATGAAACTTTCCCATCCTTCTCTGAAGCTTTCTGAAACCCCAAACCCTATCAAGCATGACTACAAGGTCCTCCAACAGCTCAGGAAAGTAGGGGATTCTTGGAGACTGCAATCTAACTTTAGGAGCCTTTTACAACCAGCAGCATCTGACGCATTAGAGCAAGTCACACCCCAGAACAAGCAGCATCACCTTCCCGAGGCTTCAGAAGGCTCATGCCACACCATGCCACTGTGCCCCTCATGGCAGGTGAGACCAAGGCCTCATTTTGACCAGAAGAGGATGTGGCAACAAGGTGGGAGGAGCCAGGGTCCCCATATGTTGCTGTGCTTGACAGCATCTGCTGAGCTTATTTACATGGTAAGTTTCTTGGGGACCAACTTTAGTAGAAAGAGAAATAGCCAGAGATTGTTAATCCCTCTCTCTCAACTTGTCCCCAAATCAACAGTGCCTTGCCTTTCACACCCCACAGTGCCACACCCACTGACCCACACCTGGCCACTCCTCCACCTCTTATCCTCATGTTGAGAAGGCTTCAGGGATCCCACTTCAGTGTAGGCTCAGTCACATCCTCTCCCTTCTCCCAGTGGTCTGAGAACTCTAGAGACAGTCCAGGTTGATTCTGTCACCCACCCCTAGAACCAGGCTTACCTGGAAGATAGTACCCAGGATCCGAGTTACTGGGGCTGGGGAAGGCATGGAGGAGATTGGAGGGAAGAAAGAAAATGTAGGAACAGAGAGAGGCTTGGGGGAAGGTGGGGCCCACAGAAAGGAGGAGCTCCCTGTGGCCTTATACCCTCCCACCACTTCTAGACATTCAGTGGATGGTTTAAAGTGGCTGCCAGCCTCCTGTTAGTGCTCTGAAGAATAAGTATCAAGATGGTCATAAACACATCTCACCTATATAACTGTAGTCCTGAGGGACATGCTAGATGCTCCAACTGAGAAGAGCATCCTCTGAAGTGTTAGTACCAAGGGAAGCACATACCAGGACCAGCAGCCTGAGAGCTGAGCTGTTGACTCCATAGATGGTGTCACTTCCTTCACTTGACAGCAGTCTGTCTCCTTTATACAATATTCTCAGAGGATCTGTTTGAAAGTGGGCCCAGTTCTATTCTGCTGATTATTGCAATTGAGGTATGGTGTACAGAGAATGCACGTCTCAAGTGTGATTTGATACATTTTAGAAAATGTAAAGTTATCACCCTGGCCAGTACCAGAGCACTCTCATGATCCCCAAGAGACTGTGGTGTTGCTATCAGCTCCAGCCCTAGTAAAGCCTTCCATCTAACTTCTATAGCACAGACTTGCCTTTTCCGTACAGTTTTTATGCACAAGCTCATCACCGTCTTGATGAGTATGAGAGCTGTTGACTTTATTTATCAACCTTGTATCCATCGGCCAGTGAACACTCTCAGTAGATCTTCAGCTGGTATATTGGATACCTTGTATCCATCCACCACTGAGCCTCTCAGTAGATAGTCTTGGTGTCTTGGATACCTTGTATCCATCCACCACTGAGCCTCTCAGATCTTCAGAGGTGTCTTGGATACTTTGTATCCATCCACCAGTGAGCCTCTCAATAGATCTTCAGCTGGTATATTGGATCTTCTGAGTATATCACCAGGCCTCTGAAGTAGTGATAGCATTGATTACTATATTTTGGAATTCCTCGTCTTATTTTTACCACATTGATGGGGACATGTCTAAAGGCAGAGAGCAGCAGTGGCAAGTTACTACAAGTTACTCTTACATGCTTCATGGGCAAGTGGCAGCTGTGATCCGTACAAGTGTCTGCCCACACCCTGGCCAAATCAGTCACGTGGCTTTCTGTGCCTGGAGTGCTCAGCATTTTATCAGTGGTCAGCTTTATCAAATGCTGCTTTGGGGTATCTATTGAGGTAATTAGACAGCTCAATGCATTGATAGATTCAACTCAATGCATTGATAGATATCAACTGCATTGATAGATTCTCTTATAATAGCCTGCCCTTGAGTTTGTTGAGAGAACCTGTTTGGCACACAGTACTAGTCTGTGTTTTGCCCCCAGACTTGATGAGACAAGAATTTTACAGGAACTGGCCACAAAACCAGCTTATCTACACAAAAGGCACCCAGTGAGCATAGAAAACAACAATGAAAGATCCGCTCTGGCCCCAAAGAGGACTATTGGTTGGGGAGTCCCATTGGTTGAGGAGTCCCAGTGGAGAAAGTCCTTCAAAGAACCGCTGACCTTATATAAGATGGGGGAAAAAGAATCCTGAGAAGAATCCTAGGTGTGTTTGAAAGAAAGTATTTGGTAAACAGCTTGAAATAATTGAACTGCATATCTGAAGAGAGTCTTGAATGCTAGAGCAAAACAGGATGGTAGCTGGGCCGGGGCTAAGTTTTCTAGAATAAGGAGAGGAAGGGCTCAGGAGAGCTGAGTGTCATGGTCCCACTTGATGGGGCTTGACAGGACTCACAGTCACCTGTGCCTTTGAGGGAGATTCCAGATAGATTTAACTGAAGATGGAAGACCCACCCTGAATGTCAGCAGCACTGTCCTGTGGGCTAGGTCCTGGACTGGGAAAAAGAAGCTGGGGCTAGGGGTGAGGGATGTCAGCTGAGTACCAGGATTGATCTCTCTGCTTCCTGACTGCGGATAAAAGATAGCCAGCTGCCTCCCTGCTATGTGGTGGACCCCCATATCCTCAGACTTTGAACTAACCCCTATTTTCCTTAAGTTGTTTGTCAGGTATTTTGTTACAGCAGCAGGAAAGTAACTAATAAATACCCTGAGTGGGCTTGGGCGGGAGGAGGGGAAGAGGGTGATGAACTCTTACGTGGGGCCTTTTATATCTGGCAGCACTGAATTCCATGCTTTTGAGGTTCTGGTCATAGCATGCACTTCTCAATAGTTTTTTTGTTGCTATCATTGTTGATTATACTCCTAGGATTTTGTGTTTTATCAACAGAGGAGGAAAATAAAGTGAGAAGCAGAGCCAGCAGGACGAGAAGGGACCAGGAGCAAGGCTCTCCAACGGCTTCCTTCCAGGGAGCTGCTTCCTCTAGCCAGGCAGCACCCACTGCCACCCAAACGTGCCTCTAAATCATGAGTCTGTTCATTGATTATTCCGTTGATGAGCACATAGCCAGGTGCTTCCCAAAAGTCCCACCTCTGAATCACACCTTTAATGCGTTAGTCTTTGGGGAAGGCCATATTATATTAAAACCGTAGCAGGTGTTTTGTTATTGCTAGTATCTCAAAAGACTGGCTTATGTTCACTACTACTTTGAAAATGTGCTCTGAGGTCTACATTTCTGGATATCAGAAAATATCCTGGGTGTGGACCCTCAAGGTCTAGCTCCCAGAAAATAAAGGTGTCCCATTAGGGCCTTCAGTCTTGTTTTGTGTGTGTGTGTGTCCTGCAAACATCACTGACCACTTCTCTGTGCTGGACTTTTGGTGGCACAAGGCAGGACCAAGGATGAACACAGCAGAGACTGTCTGTGGTGGAGGCTCCGTGAGTCACAACCAAGAGTGCATGGGGGTGGTTGGAAAGTCAGAGAGGCTTTCTCATGGGAAGTGACCTTTGATCTGGCCTTTTCAGGATCTGCAGAGAAGCATGAACAAGGACACAGGACTTTCCTTTAACCAGAAAAATCCCATGTCAAGAACATGTATAGCTCTACTTAAGAGTTCAGAGAAGCAAAAAGCAGAAATTTCCCCCGGTGTGGGATTGAAACAGGAAACTACCCAGGAACCCTCTGCAGATGAAACTGGGGGGAGATGGTTCCCAGCTCCCAGGACAGGTGGACGCTTTCACAAGAAACATTTCTGGGTTCAGTTTCCACCTGCGTTCCCACCTCTTGAGAGTAGAAGCTCCAGGAGGCTGCTGGGTACCCGCTGGTTTGCAGCGAAACCGTAGATAGCATCTGCACCTGGTGTGGATTTGCCCTCTGGGAATCATTTGTTGGCTGCATGAAGAAATCTTTCCAGGATCGATAAGGAGTGGGCAGGTCTTTCTGTGCTTGATGTGTGCATCTCCAAACAGCCCCAGTGCCTGCATTCCAGAAAGGACAGCCCTTCTGACCCCAGTGGTGACAAAGAATCGTCACTGCCTTGAGCAGGTAGAATGCTCCGTCCCTGGGCTCTTCAGGTGTGCACAAAGCTGCCTGGAGGTCTTAGCCAGAGCTAGAGTTACATAAAATAGGGATTCTTTCCCTTCAAGGGGACCTGAGCAGGAAGGACGAGACTCATATTGGTGGGGTTGGGTTGGGAAGGCCCCCTCCTCTGGGCTCACACAGGCTGGACCCTGATCAGTAATGAGAAGTGGGATATTTCTACAGTATTTCTCTGCTACTTCCTGCACCATTACAGGTGTTAAAGTCCAAGTTCCAACACCGAGAATGTGTGTAAAGGAAATGAAAAAAATACAAAAGCCAACAACAACAACAAAAAGGAAAGAGATCAAATGCGTGGAGTGGAATCTAAGAGGTGCTGATGCCTTCGTTAAGTAAAGGTGACTAGGACACAAAGAATGGGGGGCAGAGACCCAGAGGTGATGAGAAGAGACTGGCTTTGCCTGTGTTTTGATCAGGGCCATACATACAGGCTTCAGAGCTTGAGGGAAAGCATCCCTGGGGTGGAATAGCCCAGCCTGCGGTACCTTGTTAGTCAGACTAACAGGTGTCACTGAGCACCCGTACGCTGTCGCCAGAGGAAGGACGTAGATGGTAGATGCTGTTCAGAGTCATATGTTAGAAAGGCCCTGTCACTCCCCAGGGGTAACTAGGCTCCTCCTGGGGACAAAAAGCCAGGTCTGAGTGTGGTTTCCAGGCAGCCCACGATCTACTACTTGCTGATGTCACCAGCCGCCTTACAGTAAGCAGCGTTCGCTGGAGCACATTTTGCCTACCCAGGACTGCAGTCTTCATCAGGTTAAATGACTCTTGGCTACGGGGAAATAAATGGTGTTAGGAGACACCCACCTCCCGCACAACCACCAGGGAGGGGGAAGTGTTTCCCTGTGAACCTTGGATTAGGCACAAACCACACCCAAGCACCTGTTTCCACTGAGCGCCTTTATTAAGTGGGGGGGGGGG
>NW_022196915.1:107017070-107019717 GCF_008632895.1 Mastomys coucha
AAAAGTTAAAATGGCTGCTCTCTGACTCAGGCAGAAATACTGCAGCAAATGGATCTTACAGGTGTAACTTTTAAGAAGAGAAAAGGGGGCGGTCCGTGTTAGAACGGACTAGGGATGTGGTGGTGTATTTTAATTGGGCATGTTAATTAGGTGAACCAAAGGAGGCTTTTGACTGTTGGACTTCAATATTTTGATAGCTGAACCTTGGTAGTCAGCCTCAGGAGTGGCTACGTAAGGTTTTTGGCAAGGCAGAGGCCAGGGTGTAAAGTAACAAACTGAGGCAGCTTTGAAGTCTCAGGCACTTGGCAGCCAGGATTTAGGTTTCAAATGCATTTTGTTCACTGACTGGAAATACACGGGGGACTCTGGAAAGGCATGTGGGACCCTGCTCACTGGTCCTTTGGTCCCTGCAGCTGGGCCCTGCCTTTATAAGTCAGAGCTCTTTTTCCCACTGCTACCAGAAAGTCCTGGAAACCTGTTGGTTCAGGAGTGGCCAGTAGCCACCATTCCTCTATGAAACTTTCATCTAGTCCCTACCTGAACCCCTTCTGCTGGGACACAGCACCTCCCACTGCCCGTGCCCCCTGAGTGTGAGTCAGCTCCTCTTGGGCCTGAGCTGGTCAGGAGAGGATACAAGGAGGCTTTTGCTCTCTGGGCTTCCATGTCCACAGCCACCCCTCAGAGGACCTTCATGAGCCACCTTGGGCTTCTCCTCAGGTCTCAGTCTCACAGAGCCAGTCAAGGCAGATTGATCAAAGCAGTTCACCTTGCATCTGTCCACTCCTTCCTCTCTATGCTTGTGCCAGCCTGGGCACCTAACCAAGGGTTCTTGAGGGCTCACCTGGCTGGGCAAGTTCATTCAATCCATGGCGGCCTTTTAAAAGACCACGTAGACACTTCTCGAGTCCCACAGGGCTCCAGTGGGTCTCTTGGTTTCAGACACTCTTCCTAGTTTTCACACCAAAATATGAATGGAGCTGCAGCTGTGGTGGGTGGTTCTGAGGGCAGAGCAGGCAGGGGTCTTTTGACCCCTCAAGTCTTCTCCCGATTAACCCCTCATCCCAGTCCTGTGCTAATGAACCCAACTACCCTTCCAGTGCATTATGGGCCTGTAGGTTTGCTTGTGTACAGTATGTGTCCCTGTGGTGTGAGGATGCCTCAAATTCAGACTTGTTCAGCTTCCTCCCAGGGTAAGTCTGCCTCTGTTCAAGCTTTTTTATTATGGTTCTGCTCTGCCCTTTACCTGGAGATATACCAAATATTAAGAATATATTTAGACAGGAGCAATTCTGGGTTAAAATTTTGGAGATGGGTGGGTGGCCCCATCCCTCAACCAGGGGCCATGCCTCATGGGTCAGTGGCTAAGAGCAAGGGATTAGCCCTGTAGCGAAGTACTGGCCTACTCCCTACAAGCTATGTGACTCATCCCCTGAAACAGCTTTCTACTCTATGTATGGAAATAGTCATTCAATGAGGTTCTTAGAATATTTTCTTAAAAGATTTTAAATTTATTTTAGCTGGGTGGTGGTGGTGGCACACGCCTTTGATCTAAGCCTTCAGGAGGCAGAGGTAGGCAGATCTCTGAGTTCGAGGCCTACCTGGGCTACACAGAGAGAGAGAGAGAGAGAGAAAGAGAGAGAGAGAGAGAGAGAGAGAGAGAGAGAGAGAGAGAGAGAGGAGAGACAGAGACAGACAGAGAGATACAGAGACAGAAACAGAGAGACAGAGAGACAGAGTTCCAAGAGAGCCAAGGCCACACAGAGAAATCCTGTCTTGAAAAAAATATTTATTTCATGTATATGAATGCTTTGTCTGTATGTATGCCTATGAATCAAGTATGTGCAGTACACACATGTGTACTGTATAGACATACGTGTGAGGGCCCCAAAACAGGACTCAGATCTCTGAACTGTAGTTACAGATGGGTGCTTGGAACCAAATCCTAGTCATCTACAAGTACAGAAAGTTCTCTTAACTGCTGAGCCAGCTGCCCAGCCTGTTGTAACTGATTTATGATAGAAAGTTTATAGAAGACTTCCCCAGCACACTGCCAGGCTACAAGCTAATAATACATTACCATCATGACTACAATAGCCAGCCAATCACACTAAAAATACAGGTTCATCATATGCCCCCTGGTGGCAGAAACAGAGCATGACGGCCACACTGCCAGTATTTCTCTAAAGCGATCTTTACATGGATTCTTTGCAAAGAAAATTATTTTTAGTTAATAAATTATTTTTAGTTTTAGTGCTGGTGTATAGCTTAATGGTATAGCACTTCACTGGCATACACAAGGTCCTGGGCCCAATTTCTAGCAGTGGAATGAAAAGGATCTTCCATTTGAGAGACTGAAGTAGTAAAAACACTAGAGATGGTGACCTTTGACAGCCCAGGGCAGAAGCATGGGGCTCCCTTGTAGAGAGCCAGCTCAGGGCAGAAGCACGGAGCTCCCATGGGGAGAGCCAGCCCAGGGCAGACCCTGCAGAAGCATGGGGCTCCCATGAAGAGAGCCAGCTCAGGGCAGAAGCACGGGGCTCCCATGTATAGAACCAGCCCAGGGCAGAAGCACAGGGTTCCCATGTAGAGAGCCAGCTCAGGGCAGAAGCATGGGGCTCCCATGGGGAGAGCCAGCTCAGGGCAGAAG
>NW_022196915.1:107019727-107032827 GCF_008632895.1 Mastomys coucha
GGGGCTCCCATGGGGAGAGCCAGCTCAGGGCAGAAGCATGGGGCTCCCATGGGGAGAGCCAACTGAGGGCACACTGCTCTCTCAGTTGCCTAGGCTAGTTTTGAACTCACTCTAGGCAGTACCCTAGGCAGGCACTGAATTTGTGATCCTCCTGCCTCAGCCTCCTGAGTAGCTAAGAGTACAGAACTGAGCCACCAGACTTGTCCATTTTCTTAGATCATCACCAAGAAATAAACAGAACTAAACTCTCAGGAACCCGTGACCAGGAAATGCCTCCTGACAAGACACCATATCCACTCATCACTGGGATATTACAACTCTGCCAAACACTTCAGATGGGCTCCAGGATCTGGCCCATAATGTGAGTGAAGGACTTTGGCAGCATTGCAACTGCACGAATCCAATGACATATGAAGCTGGGAATCCAGGCAGGGACAACCTGGTCTATGTGCCTGCCATGTAGCCACCACCAGAGAACCTTTTACACATCAAAAATAAGTTAATAAAGATTACCCCAGAGCTGAGCACAGTGGTGGTAGAATACCATCCCTTTAATCCCAGCACTCAGGAGGCAGAAGCATGTGGTTCTGATTTGAGGATAGCCAGGCCTACAGAACAAGTTCTAGGCCAGCCAGTGGTACAAAGTGAGATTTTTGTCTCTAAAAGTTACACCCCATGTCCATCCAGGGTGGGGGTGTTAGTGCCAGAGAGACAGATCAGCACTTGAGATCCCTTTGTGGTTCACGTAGAGGTCCTAAGCTCCATTCCGCATATCCATAAGGCAGTTCACAACTATGCATAACTCTAGTTCCAGGGATCCGATGCCCTCTCCTGACCTCTGTTGGCACCAGGCATCACACGGCGTACCGATGTACATAGAGCCAAAATTCATACACATAAAACTAAAAAGTAAATCTTTTTTAAAAAAACTCGTCAGGCTGGGGAGATGGCTCAGTGACTAAGGCACTTGCCATCCAAGATTGAAATTCAGATCTCAAATACCCGAGTAAGAAGTAAAGCACAGTGGCTTGTAGCTCTTGCAAAGTTGTTGTGATAAAAACTGTGACCCAACCCAACTTGGAGAGGAAAAGGTTTACTTCATCTTACACTTTATAGTCACCAAGCAGGCAGGAACCTAGAAGCACGAGCTGAAGAAACACTGCTCTCTGGCTCTCTCCTCATGACGGGCTCAGCCTGCTTTCCTAGACATCTCTGGACTGCCTACCAAGGATGGCACTGCCCACTGTGGGCTGGGCCCTCCAACATCACTCACTAATCAAGACAATGCCCAGGGTTGCCTATAGGCCAGTCTTGTGGAGGCATTTTCTCACCGAGGTTCTCTTTTCTTCAGATGACCCTAGTTTATGTTGCAGCAGTGAAGGTGGCAGTGTGGTGTGTGTGTGTGTGTGTGTGAACTTGATAAAATAGTGCAACTTTTAAACTATGTATCAAACATCTTTCTGGGGTTTTATTTAATGTTCCCATCTGATATTCGTCTTGATGGTTCTCATTCTCCCAACATCCTAGACCCAAACAAAGTTCCACAAGCCTCAGTATAAGATGCCTGGCTCTTCCCATCTACATGTCCCCTGCTTTGCCTTGACCTCTGGAATGCTAGAAGCCTGGGGTTCATCGCACAAAGCACCATGATCCCTGACAGTGTTGTCTGGATCCTGCTTAGCAGCAAGGGCATCCTCTCTGCTCACAGAAAGACAGTGGCCACAACGAATGCTTATTGCCTTCAAATAGCTGTTCCCTGGGTACAGTTCAGGATGTCCCGTGTCATGATGAAAGCTAGATAGACAAGTCCATGAAGACAGAAGCAAAGATGGAGTAGTCTAGCCATGAGCCGTGGAAATCCCAGGCTCTCCAGAAGCTGGATGAAACAGGAAGCATCATCCCCAGGGGACCCGGAGGGGGCATGGTCCTTTTTTATTTTATTTTATTTTTTTAAGATTTCTTTATTATTAAATCTAAGTACACTGTAGCTGTCTTCAGACACACCAGCAGAGAGCTTCAGATCTCATTACAGATGGTTGTGAGCCACCATGTGGTTGCTGGGATTTGAACTCAGGACCTTTGGAAAAGCAGTCAGTGCTCTTAACTGCTGAGCCATCTCTCCATCGGGAGCATGGTCCTTGAGTTTAGAACTTCATCTCCCAGGACAGTGGGAGATGAAAGTCACTTTAAGCCACCCTGTTTGTGGCATATTGTTATTGGCAGCTGTTAGAACTTCCTCAGCACATCATCTACCACTTTTCCGCTGGCAAAAACCACAGGTGTTTACATTCAGATTAGCATTGCTATAGAGGTCTGAAAATCTCGCCTTGTTTATGTTTAATGTCTCATAACGTTGAAATTGTAATTTACTAATTGTTTAACAAGGTATTAAATCACAAATGTGTTTACCCCTCACTCCAGTGCTGGTCTCTCTGTATTTTGATACAATAATTCATCTACTCTGTTTTACTTTAGGCATTTACAAACATTATCCCAAGAAAAGGTCCCATTGGATTTACCAGAGCTCTGTCCACACATAATACAGCTCTCACCTCAAAGAGAATAAGAGATAGCTACTTCTGGAGGCAAGCATGAGTGCCTGAGGCCTGTGAGGGTAGATTCAGGTTGCCTCAAATACCTGTGCATACATAGCATAGAAGAACAGTTTCATGTTCTCATAAGAACAGGAAATCCATTGGTGGAGGCATTGGTACACAGGTTACAGCAAAATGGAGCATGTCTGTTGTGGGCCTCACCATGCTGAAGGGAGCGTGGCATGCTCTGTCATGACATTCTCAACCTTTAGGACAATGTAGGCCTATGGTCTGCTCATACATCCCAAAGGCTTCACTGGGAGGTCGCAAGGGTATTATGTCAGACAGATCTGCAATGAGTGGCAGCTAAAGGGACCAAAGTCAGCCCAAGATAACCTAGCAACATCTCATCTCTTCACAGTCATGAAGTTCTGACCAGCCCTTAGCCTGCTTGCGGAATCTTTAACAGAAATGTGGCCTTTGGGGAGGAGGATCCTTACAAAGAAAACCCAAAGGGGCCCATCCTCGGCAGCCTGGGATGCAGTACCACATCTGAGCAGAAGAGGGCACCCGAGGATCTGTGCAAAGTGTGGTTCTTCCCCCTCTTAAAGCATTTCACTCCACCACAGTTACAGAAATGTCCTCTCTCTCAATTCAGATCACTCTTAGAACGTGCTGTGCTCAAAATGTGGAATAACCTTCAAGCCTGCTATCCTGTTTACTTGTTGAACTAAATATTTCCTACCATTTTCCCCAACGGTTGCATGAGCATTTGGTACTGAAGTTGTTTCAACCCAAAATATCTTCTAGCTGGAGCTACTTGTAATGTCTAAGTTCTGTAGGACAGTAGGCAGCGTGCACAAGGAATGAACTGGGGCAGTGGTTCTGTGGGCAAACTGCTTGCTGCCCAAGCATGAAGACCTGAGTTTGCATCTCCAACACCCACGTAAAAGCCATGTGTAGTGAGTGCCGTGGTGCCCGGAACCCAGCACTGGGAATATTCTGATCCCAAGGGCTTCACCTGCCAGCCAGTGTAGCTGAAATAGTGAGCTCCAGGTTCAGTAAGAGACCCTGTGTCAGAAAATACAGTGGAGAGCTATAGAGGGCAGTCAGCATCTAGTCTTCAGATGTGTATCCCAAGCAAGTGCACCTGAAAACACACACACACACTCACACACACACACACAGTAAGAGCGGGAATAGCCTAGAGTTGGGGTGCAGTAGCTCAGTACTTGGATGTGTGCTTAATATAGGCTTTTAAGATGTGATGTTCAGGACTGACCCCACCATGTGAGACGCTGCGATCCAAACCCAGGTTGTGGTGGTTTGAATGCAAATGGCTTTGACAGGCCCTTGGGGAGTGGTACTATTAGGAGGTGTAGCTGTGTTGGAAGAAGTGTGTCACTGGGGGTGATCTTTGTGGTTTCAAATACTCAGGCCAGTTCCAATGCCACTCTGTTTTCCTGCTGTGTGCAGACCCAGATGTAGGACTCTCGGCTCCAATCCAGCACCATATAAACCTGCATGCCACCATGACAATAATGACTAACCCTCTGTACTGTGAGCCAGCACCAATTAAATATTTCCTTACAAGAGTTGGCATGATTGTGATTGGAGAGATGGTTCAGCCATTAAAAGCACTGGCTGCTCTTCCAGAGGTTCTGAGTTCAAATCCCAGCACCGACATGGTGACTCATGGCTGTCTATAAAGGGATCTGATGCCCTCTTCTGGTGTGCAGGCATACACACAGCAGAGCACTCACACATTAATTAAAAAATAAACTTTAAAAAATTGCAAGAGATTAAAAAAGAAGAAGAAATTAAGAGTTGCTGTGGTCACGTTGTTTCTTCACAAAAGCAGAAACCTTAACTAGGCCACAGGTCTTCTGCAAGAGCAGCTGGCGCTCCTAACCATTGAGCCATCTTTTCACCCTGTTAACAAAACATTAAAAGAGAAACATCCCGTTGCTTATAAATTGTTATCAACAAAAATACGGGGTGACTGATGGAAAGGGAAAAGGGTAGGTAGATTTTAATGAGCTATAAAATGTGAAGAGAAGATTCTAGGAAGGAGGTATAATGGACGCTCACTGTAAGATTCCCTCAACTTTGTTTGGGATTATTCAAAAGTAAAGTGCGCCAGTTCCTTCCACAATTAATGTGCAGCCATGGCTCCTGGCTAGGAACTACTGGCTTTGTCGGTCATCTGCACCCTTTAATAAGTAGGTAGAGTGAAGGTCTGAACCTGAGTGGACTTGGCCAGGCTCACTGCCCTTGGTGATGTGCCTAGTTCATGTGTCATTAACAACAGATCAGTGACGAGATCAGGCACCACAGGGTACAGAGGGCGATCCAGCACTCGGCATAAGCACATGTCTGTGGTCTCCCATAGAAGTGAGGGGACAGGGTGTTTATACACTGTCTGTTACAGTTTGGGACTTGGTCCGCAGGTGTGGGGAGCTTGGTGTCCAGGTAGGGCCACTGTTTTGTGGGTTCTAGAAACTTCCTGCGGTGGAGTTTAGTTGGGGGGAGTAGGTCTCTAGAGGAGGGCTCTTGGATAGTGTCTTGTCCCTAACCACTTCCTATTCCTCTTGTTTCCTGTCTCCGGTGAAGTTAAACAACCCTCTTCTACCACAAGATTCTGTTACAAAGTTTCTACCCGAGCACCTGCGACCAAGGCAGCACGGCCCAAACTCTCTGAAACTGTAAATGAAAATCTTCCCTTTTGCCTTTAAGTTGTTTATGTCAGCATTTCCGCACACACACACACACACACACACACACACACACACACACACCCCACAAAGGGAACTCACACTCTGACCTCTGCCACACACTGGTTGTGAAGTTGACCATACCCCGGCACCCACTGTGTTCATGGCCAGTGAGAAGCACAGAAAAAAAAAAGACAATATGCTGGGGGTTACAACTTGGCTGGTGTGCCCTGGGGTGAGTGGAACAAAGGGACAGAGACAAGCCAGTGGCCTTGTTTACCTCAGGGAAGAAATGGCTCCTGGCTAGATGGGGCACTTGGGGGCTCTCCAGGTCACTGTGTGGTATAGGGTGGGACAAACGAGCAGATAGCACACACGTGCCACTAGATGATCAGAGCATGGAGCCGTGGAATCCCTCAAGGCGAGGTGTCTGGCATAGGACAATCTGTAGAGAGCAGAGGCTGGTTTGTGGTGGCCTGGAGCTCGGCTGGGGGAGAATGGGACCTGCAATGGGCAGAGGGATCCTCACAGGCTGGATGGTGTGG
Organism: Mastomys coucha; assembly: GCF_008632895.1. NCBI lineage: Eukaryota > Metazoa > Chordata > Mammalia > Rodentia > Muridae > Mastomys > Mastomys coucha. The sequence continues at coordinate 107,025,521 of NW_022196915.1, forward strand.
TTATGGTTGCAGGCGTCTAGCTGTAACAGAAACTCACTAAGCGTGAACAGATTGTGTGCCAGGGTATAGTCTTGCTTAAATGTGTACCCTGAGAAAGGGAGGCTCAGGACTACTTGGGTCCCAATTACCGAGCTGTAGTCACCAGCCGACTACGACTTTCAATAGGCTCATAATCTGTGTCCAAGTACTCTTTTCTGGTGGAAGTCCCCACAACAGTTTGGAGGCCCCAGAGATATCCCCAGAGATTGGACTCTGATGCTTAGGGGCCTCAGGACCCCCAGGAGTAGGGAAGAGTGCACTGTCTAGAGAGGACTCCTAGGGGTTGTGCACCCTGACGGTGTTCCAGGGCCCTAGGAAAATCCTTTCTGACTGGTCTCTGCCAAGTGCTCCAGAGGTTCCCGACTATGCCACCCAAATTTGAAAGTCATGTTGTCTGCACACCTCTGGAGGTAAGTTTGGTCTGTAGTAGGTGCCATCTGGTTAGGACACACAGAAGAGATCAGATTCAACCACAGGGTCCAAGCAAGACCTCACTGAAACCCCTTAGTTAAGGGAATGAATGCTTGGTGGCTGCCCACGGTTTGTCTAGTTATGGCTATTGTCTGCTTGTCTGCTTATCTCCGTCACTTTAAGTCAGTTTGTTGTCTATGCCAAAAGCCCTCTTTGAAACATATGTTTTTAGTTTGTAAGCTAGAGGACAGTGATTATGGTGTCTGTTTCTCACCAGGAGAACACCTGTGTCCTTTGTGAACCCAGATTGCCTTCATCTGAAGTAGGATGTCTGCCTGAGGGGTCGATCCTTAGACTCCCAGGTGTTTAAGTTCGTCATGAATGTCATGACCAGCTCTTCAGAACACCCTGACCAGTTCCCCTCTGCTACTTACTGGCTAACCCCTGTCCTTCATCCACCCCCATCCCTGGAAGTTAGGGTCCCAGTCAGAAGATATGGAGAAACCAAAAGTACCACCAGTTCTTCATGCTCCGACCAAAGAGATGGAAACTCTCCCTTGTTATGTCTAGACCTTTGGGAGGTGCATGGGAGGCCAGGAAAGATGGACTCCTCAGGAGAGACGCCAGGGGCAGACTACTACACGTGGCTCCCCTTCTCCCCACACTCAAGGAGCGGTTCCACATACGGGAAGGCAGGCATGCACATAGGAGGGGGAGGAGACTTCCCAACTCTGTTCATGGTTGATGTCACCTTATCTATCAGTGACTTATGTAATTGGAAGACTCAAAACCCTCCCTTCTCATAAGGGCAAAGTCATGGGCCCTTATCAGTCTCTTGGAAACTGTCGTTTAACAGCTGGATTGACTGTCAGCAACTCTGGGACCACCTTGTTCACAGCCCGCTGAGAAGTAAGTAAAACAGAAAACTGGAAAGAGGAAAACTGGCTCAGGGCCTGGGCTGGGGAATCTCTGTCAGACAGCAAAATCCCCATAGAGTCCACCCAGGCTGATTGGAACCCCCAGTGTCACTGAAGTAGCTTGAAGTGCTTTTCACGAGACACTATGAAACACTAAAAGCGGCAGCCAGAAAAACCACCAGTCTGCCCAAGGTCAGTCAGGTTACTCAGGGACCTGAAGAATCGCCACTGGGGGTCTGCAAAGCTCTGTGAGACATGTCAGGTTTTCACCCCTGCCAATACAGGTTCCCTCAAAACCCAGTGAGCCAGCTGCCTTTGTCATGCAGCTGGCTCAGACATAAGGAGAGTGCTCTAGAAGTCAGAGGAATCTGAGGGAATGGATCGCTTTCAACTTTTCGGAATTGCTCAGAAAGGTACAACTGAAGTTTATCCCAAGACAGACAAAGAAATTCCCAAGTGTCAATCACTCTGAGGGAAACAGGAAAGGAAATAGGGGGATAGGCCAGGAGAAAGGGAAAGAAAGCAGACCAATGTGCCCATCGTAAGCAGAAGGCCACTGGAAGAAAGAAAGGAAAATTAAAACAAAAGCTTCAGCTAACGGAAACTGACCAGGCCAGGGCTCCACATACTTAGGCCCTGGGAGCAACAGGGTGGGGATAGACCTGCTAACTTCCTGATAGATACTGGGGCAGCCCACTGTCTTCCCAGAACCCCTTGCACCCCTCAATTCCAAGAGACCAGTGTAAGGAGAGGTAGGCAAACTGCCTGTTCTCTATGGATGACCTCCTCAACTGTAGACTAGGATAAGGTGCTGTCACTTATTCTTTTCTGGTTATGCCAGGCCACCATACACATTGATTGGGAGGGACTTACTGCAAAAACTCAGAGCCACAGTCTCTTTTGGGGAGAACTCAGCTAGTCTAGCTCTGAACTCATGCCAAGCTCCTACCAACACTCTGGACACTTGTTCTCTACCTGGGAAGCAGCTCGTGACAGGAGGACTCGGCCACAAGGAAAGATGAACTACCTTCAGGCTACCTACAGGAACTTAAAATAAGGTACCCTGCTGTTTGGGTACAACCCACTATGCTTAGCAGCATACCAGCTGCCCATCATAATTTAGCTATTAAGTTCTGCAACAACAGTGGGGGTTAAACAATCCTAGACACCAAGCAAGGAATTGGCAAACACGTGAGGGAGACAGGAGTTCACTCACTGCCACTCTTATGGAACACTCGCTCGCTTCCTGCAGGGGGATGGTTCTGTGCATTGTGCATTCGGATGCTGATTACTGTGCCCAGAGACCTGGGTGCAGTCTGGACACTGCACCATCAAGCATCTCCTGTCTCATTGTTGTGTGGAAACTGTTTTCCATCACCTCTGATTGGTGCACAGAACCATCCCCCAACAGCTGCCCTTAGAAAGGAAGATCTAGCCAGGCGGTGGTGGCGCATGCCTTTAATCCCAGCACTTTGGAGGCAGAGGCAGGCGGATTCCTGAGTTTGAGGCCAGTCTGGTCTACAGAGTGAGTTCCAGGACAGCCAGGGCTACACAGAAAAACCCTGTCCCAAGGGGGAAAAAAAAAAAGAAAAGAAGATCTAAACTGACCTAGATCTACAGGATGCTTTCTTCTGCCCCCTGTTGGCCCTGGCTAGCTAATGCATGTCTTTTCAATGCCAACCCAGAGGGTGCATATACTGTCAACTAACATAGACTTGGCTGTCCCAAGTGTTCAAGAAACCACCTACATTGTTTGAGGAATCCCGAGTGCAGATCTGTTGGAATTTAGACAAAAGTATCCAGAATGCACCCTGCTCTAGTAATGTAGATGGCCTCCCCTCCCCCACTGGTTTCAACCAGGAAACTTAGTGTGGATACTGAAAGCCCCCTCCCAGCCCCTGGAGCCTCTTTGGATGGGACACTATCCAGTCACCATCACCACCCAATGCTGTCAAGGCAACTGCTCCTCCCTTGGATTCATCATTCCCAGCTAAATAAGACCACAGAGGCTGACAGACCAGTGGACTGCCACCCTGAACCTCTGACCTGGATCCCTTAAATGTGGGTCTCGTATGTCTTTCTTTCTCCCTGGAAGGTGGGCTTACAACCCCCATCGGTAGGAAATCTGGACTTGGGACTGAGAAAGACAGGAAATGCGAAGATTCTCTTCAACCTGACTTCGGGTGGCCGAGCTGTTTTCCAGGTGGACATCTGTACCCTCGGCGACCCTCCCTCCTAGGGTCATGGATGAAGAGAGGGATCAAAGAGGGTGGGTTGTGCCTCTTTCTTCCTGGAGAGGGAGCTTAAGATGCTTCAGCACTGTGCCTGTCCTGCAAACGGTCCATCCTACTGTCAAGGAAATGGGAATTATCACTGTGTGGCTTCAGGTGACCCTTATATCCAGATAAAAAGAGAGAAACCCCCTTCAGCCTCTAACACTGGAAGATGTAACCGTCATGACCGTTAAGGGCAAGGCCTGGACTGGTACAGGCATCCACCATTGTGCTGCAGGAAAAATCTTGCATTATACCATTGGAAGAGACCCAAGGTATTCATTTACTATCTAGAAAAAAAAAATACCCACTTCCATCAGGCCCAATTTTGGTATGTCCATCCCAATCCCAAAAGAGGACCAAAGCTCTAGAGACCCTACTCTACTTCTACATCTGACTGACTACCAGAGATCCTAGTACTCACTCACATCCCCAGTGGAGTAAAATCTTTGATAGTATAAGAAGGATCAGGAGGTGTTGGCTTGTTGGAGGAAGTGTGTCACTGGTGGTAAGCTTTTGGAGCCCAAGCCAGGCCCAGTGTCTGCCTCTGTCTCTCTCTCTCGGTGTCTCCCCCATCTCTGTCTCTCTGTCTCTCTTTCTCTTCCTCTCTCTGTCTCTCCCTCTTTGTGTGTGAGTGCATGTCCCTAGCTCTCTCCATCTGTCTGTGTGTGTGAGTGCATGTCCCTAGCTCTCTCCATCTGTCTGTGTGTGTCTGTCTCTCCCTCTCCGTCTCTCTCTGACTCTGTCTTTGTGTGTGTCTATCTCTCTGTCTCTGTCTTTATGTCTCTCTCTGTGTATCCCTGTCTCTCTATCTCTCTCCCTCTCTTTCTCCCCCTGTCCCTCTATGTGTGTCTCTCTGTCTTTTCTTTGTCTCTCTGTCTCTCTCCCCCTTTCTGTTTCTCTGTGTGTGTCTCTCTGTCTCTTCTTTGTCTCTCTCTGTCTCTCTCCCCCTTTCTGTCTCTCTGTCTCTTCTTTGTCTCTCTCTGTCTCTCTCTGTCTCTCTGTCTCTGTCTCTGTCTGTCTCTGTCTCTCTGTCTCTCTCTCTCTGTCTCTGTCTGTCTCTGTCTCTCTGTCTCTCTGTCTCTCTCTCTCTCTCTCTCTCTCTCTCTCTCTCTCTCTCTCTGTGTGTGTGTCAGGATGTAGTTCGCAGCTACTGCTCTAGTGCCTGCCTGCCACCATTCCTCCCACCATGGTTAAAATGAACTAAATTTCTAAAACTCAGCAAGCCTCCAATTAAATGCTTTTTTTTCCCCTAAGTTTTCTTGGTCACATGTCTCTTCACAGCGGTAGGACAGTGATTAAGACAGCCCCATTCCAGTCAAAGCCCCTCCTTCCATTCTAGACAAGTTATGAAAGATCCATTGCCTTTTACACACTTCAGACTTGGGCTTAGGGGAGGACTGCTAGTTATGTCCGGATCCGCTGCCACCTTACTATATAGGAGTAGAGCCCAACGTTCTCTCAGGTTGGGACTCTACAGATGTGAGTGTAAAGAACTTAAAACTACTTTAGGAGACCAGCAAGGAAACAGCTCCTACATCATGTCTTCACAGTATAATCTTGCTTCCTCATCTTATACTGAGATTTTCTCAAACATCCAGCAAACAGATGCTAGCTTAGAGGGCCACATATTCTTTGATGCCCCTGAATATCTTGCTTGCTTATACTTAAGCTTAGACTAAATGTGCCTCTCTCCCACTCACTGGAAAGCTATAATCCCACTCTGTGTATGCTGGTCTGTCATCCCCAGGTACGTGTTTATAACGGAGAAGCAGGGAGAGCTCATATAAGATAAATGAGCTCCAATTTTTGTCCTGATCCTGGTGTAGTTAGTGCACCTCCGCCTTAATTGTTGGGAACTCAAGCTCCCAGATAGATGTAGACCCAGGCCATTTGGAGAATTGTATTTCCAGGCTGGAAAGCCAAGTCCACTCCTTCTTAGAAGTAGGCCTGCAAAACCCGAAGGGGGATGGACCTTTTTGTGAAACAGGGAGGTCTTGGCATGGCCTCAGGAGAAACTTGTTGCTTCTACGCTAATCGGCCTAGAAACACCAGGGAAAGCCTGGCAATGGCCAGAAGTAAAGGGGACAGAAAAGGAGACATTGAAGTAATATAAAGGGGACAGAAAGGAAGACATTGAAGTAATATAAAGGAGACAGAAAGGAAGACATTGAAGTACTATAAAGAAGACGGAAAGGAAGACATTGAATCCAATAATCAGCATCCATCCCTATTTTCCTGGTCACCTTGGCTGACCACCCCAGACTCTACCATCACCTGCCCCTTAATCCCCCTCCTAGCCCTGATTGTTGGCCCTTGTAACCTTAACAACCTGGCTACCTATTCTAGAAAAAGAATCAGTTCAGTAAAACTTGTAGTCCTAAGGGTACAATCTAATTGTCTTTCCCAGGATGAGTCTACCATCTGACCCATTCCCATAGGACCCACAGAGAATGTGATGAGGACTTTAAGTCGATGTGGCAAGTCCATCCTGGTACCTCAGATGCGCTTTATCTCATAAGGAGGAAGTTAAGGAAAAATTCGAGGGTCTGACGTGGGCTCTTCTCTGGGGCCAGCCTGGCCTCAGTACCTGCTAATCGTATATTTTGGCTTTTATAACTATCCGCTTAGCTTGCAGCTGTGGGCAGGGAGCCTCGGGGACTTCCCACTCAGGATGTGGGCCCCAAGAAAGGCCTGGAACTGCACTTGGGTCTCGAATACTCAGGTGTACTCACCAATTGACTGAAATAGATTTTCGGTTAGCTCATAACTGTACATGAGGCCTTCTCTGGTGGGAACCCAGCAACATTAAAGCAAGCGATGTTCTCATTTTCACTACCCTGATGCCGGAGTTACAGGCACACTCAACCGTGCTGAACTCTGTGTGCAGAGTACAGAGTATGTGAACCCAGGTCTTTACGATTGCGCAGAAAGCTTCCCTATCCACCCAGCCATCTCTTCAGCCCTAAGAGTTTTGTCTTTAAATGGAGATGTTTCCTTTTTATTTATTTATTTTTTGAGATGGTTTCATGGAGCCCAGAGTGGCCTCAAATTTGCTGTATAGCTGAGGATGACCTTGAATTCCCAATTGTCCTGTATTCTAAGTTGCTGGGATTATAGACGTGTATACTACTATACCCTGTTGAGAGTGGAGAGACTGCTTGTAGTCAGGCTAGCAGCCATCATTGTCTCTGTGTGTGATGCAGCCATGCAGTCAGGCAGGGGGAGAGGGGACATGCAGCCAGGCAGGGGGAGAAGGGGTGTGATGTCTAATGCCTGTAAATCAGCCAGATACAGTGTCAGAGTGAATCCAGCTTTGTTTCTGAAAATGTACCAGACACCAATGGCTATGAGCTGGATAGGTCATCTACCTAGTGTGGGTGTTCTCTAGAGGTCAAGGGAGGATCTGATGCACTTATTACCCAGTTCCAAGAGTACAGTGTTCTTATTAGCACTCTGGGGCATTAACTCCAGTGATTGAGAGTCATCCAAACAGAAATGGATGGGGGAGAGCATCCAAATCCCAGGGCACTCTGTAAAGCAAGTGTGACTGCTCAAATGAATAATGCAGCAGTGCTAAGAGAGGGGCGTGCAGCTAGGCAGGAGGAGAGGGGGCATGCAGCCATGCAGCCAGGCAGGGGGAGAGGGGGTGTGCAGCCAGGCAGGG
>NW_022196915.1:107033031-107046851 GCF_008632895.1 Mastomys coucha
TGCAGCCAGGCAGGGGGAGAGGGGACATGCAGCCAGGCAGGGGGAGAAGGGGTGTGCAGCCATGGCAGCCAGGCAGGGGGAGAGGGGGCATGCAGTCATGCAGCCAGGCAGGGGCAGCTTTCTGGGCGTGAGCCTGGGAGAAAGCCTGGCTTCCAGGAGATGAAGAATGCTGGGAGTGAGCATCACTTAGTTCAGCTCTCATTCAATCCTGATGCAAAAGCAAATGGAAACATCAGAGTATTCTTGATGTGCCCAAAGCAAGTAATAGACCAGGCCAGCCAGCTGCATGCGGCTGGAGACGTCGGGACACACGACAGTGACTGTCCTGGTGGACATCTTTTATTCCTAGTCTAGAAGTTTCTTTTGCACTGACCATCTGAGGGTAGACAAGCATTCCATCGTAATTTTCTCTTAATGACTTTGCAAGCAGTTGTTTTGACATTGGACTTACCAGGACAAGTCAGCCAGCTGTATTTGGAGAGAGTTTCATACAACCCTGTTTTATGGCTTTCTAGTGCCAGAACAATGCATCAAAACATGGCGGTCCCTAACATGCCACTCTCAGATGGTTTTACCCAGGAAAAATGAAGGCTTTGCTGGTGATGTGTATTCTTATTTATTTTTTATGAATGTTATATTCTAAAACCAACTAGTATTGTTTTACTTTTAGGCATTTTAGTTTGCTCATTCTTGCTAAATGATACACAAATATATCCTAGTCGCAGATGATTCAAGCATCCCTGGGACCTGAGTGTGTGGTGAATGAACTCTTCTCTCTGCACCACAGCGATGGGGACTATAGTGATGTGCACTGCTTTCACTGGTGCAGAGAACCATGGAGTTGGCCTGGCCCAGCTGCCTTGAGAGGCTGCATAATAGGTTTCTCAGGTTAGAGTCCATGGCTCCTGGGACACAATGTGCTTTCCAGTTCCCGGAGACTGATGCACTCCCACAGGCAGTAAAGTGTTCAGGTCTCTTTGTGTTTCTCTGTATGTTCCCTTGGAAGTCAAGAAAGCACGGAAGCTTGACAGGCCTATTGGTCTTAGACATTAATCTTGTGTGCCCTATATAACTTGCAACCGTCATTGTATCCTAGCAACTACAACTGTATTGATCCTGGCAATTTCCGTTATATTCTGTTTCTGATAAGAGCATCTCAAGTCATATTGTTCTCAATAAACTGCAGCCTCAGTTTTGCTGTGGATCCTCCAACTGGGCTGGTTTAATTTATCACATTCCGATTAGATGACTTTGGCCAGGTAAACACAGGCTCTTACAAACTGGGATCTGGAATATCTCCTAAATGCCCCTGGGTTAAAGGTTTAGTCCCCAGCATATGGTGTTATTGAGGGATGGTAGAACCTTCAAGGGGTGGAGCCTAATAGGAGGAAGTTAGGTCAGCTGCGGCATGCCCTTGAAGGGGATACTGGGAGACACTACGTACTCAATGGTTTTTGCTGTCTCTTTCTTTTGCTTGTTGCTCCCATGTGAGCAGCTTTCTCTGCCTGAGCTCCTGCATGTCCTCACCACAGGAAGCTGAAGCATCAGGCCAATTGATCACAGGCTGAGACCTCTGAATCCGAAGTAAACTCTCCCCCTTCAAAAAGAGTTTTCTTTTAAATGTAGTTGGGGGCTGGTTGTGTGAACTGCTCATGTGTTACTGCATGTGTGCAGGAGTCAGAGAACATCCGGCAGACCTGTTCTTAGATGTGCTAGGTGTTATGGCATGCGCATGCGCGCGGGAGTCAGTGACCAGTTCTCATGTAGTAGGTTCAAGTGTCAGGCTTGCTGGCAAGGGTCTTCACTCACTGTTCTCACAGCCCCCACCTTCTTCCTTATAAGTATTTGAAGTTGGGTTTCATGGTGACAGAGGGCTAATTAGCATATACATTCTGATAAGAAATACAGAATATTATCGATTTTTAAAGTTTTGCTAGTCAAATGGGCAAAAAATACCGAGTTTCTTGAATGAGAGTGAAATTGAGGTCAAGAATAGCTTCTTATATTATCGATTGTAAACATTCCTCCCTAAGTTATCTGTTGATACTCTTTACCTATAGATTTCATTGTTATATTTTGTTTATTTTGAGTCAGGGTTTCTGTGTGTATCCATGGCTGTTCTGAAACTCCCTATGTAGACCAGGCTGGCCTCAAACTCAGAGATACACCTCCCTCTGCCTCTCAAGTGCTGGGATTAAAGGTGTGCACCATCATGCCCTGTTTCTGAACTGTATCTTCATTGAGTTTCTTATTGGCCATGGGCATCTTTTATATTATGGTTATCTTTGGTCCGTTTTACATGATGAAGCTGTCTTCCTAATTTTGGCCCTGTGGAGGTTCTATGCCCCAGTGTAGGGGAATGCCAGGGCCAGTAAGCAGGAGGGTGTGGGGTTGTGAGCAGGGGGAGGGGGAGGGAACAGGGGTTTGTTTTTGTTTTTGTTACTTAATTTTATTTTAATTTTTTTCTTTTTTCTTTTGGAGGGGATCCTGGGAAAGGAGATATTGTATGACATGTAAATAAAGAAAACAACTAATAAAAAAAGATTTATTATTTTAATTGTATGCATGCATGTGTGTAGGGCGTGAGTTGGTGTATGTATGTACATGAGAGTCCAAGCACCCACAGAGGACAAAGGCATCAGATCTCCTGGGGCTGGAATTAATGATTTGATGAGGATTCAGAAAACTGGATTCGGGTCACCTGCAGGAGTTGCATGCACTCTTAGGCCTGAGCATCCTTCTTGCCCCAGTTTCCTATTCTCACTTCTGTCTATAATGCTATTCGTTATATAGGAAGTTTTCAGGTACCCAATTCTATCATTTTTATAATTTTTGAGCTCTAACTCATGTTTAGAAAACCTAGAGAGATGATACAACAAGCCTCTTGTGCTCCCCTTTAATATTTTTATACTTTTAAAAACTAAAGTTATTTAACTGGAGAGTTTTTATCTTATACATAGTATGAGATAAGGTCCTAGCTCCATTTTTTCCCTTAAAAACACCACTATACCCAAGCTATTATGAAATGGTAAGCTCGTCCACTAACTTGAAATAGCACCAGCTAGATGCCTACCTTTGCATTTTCTACTTTATTATACTTTATGTGTAGGAAATAAGACATTCTTGCCGGGCAGTGGTGGCACACACCTTTAATCCCAGCACTCAAGAGGCAGAGGCAGGTGGATTTCTGAGTTCGAGGCCAGCCTGGTCTACAGAGTGAGATCCAGGACAGCCAGGGCTACACAAAGAAACCCTGTCTCAAACAACAACAACAACAATAACAACAACAAAAAGACATTCTATTTTTTAGTTTCAAACTGGTTAACACTCCATGCGGTAAGCAGGGTAGAAGGGAATCCTTCCACTGAGGTGTCTCAGGATGGAATGTCTTCAGCACTGTTCACACCAGGGCACTGAGGGAAGCTGAAAAGACAGAATGGTATTCTGTCTCAAGGAAGATGACATAACACTTGGCTTCTCAGAGCACAGCACACAGTAGGTCAGCAGCACTGGCATAATCAGAAGAGTTACTAAGTTGGTGTTTCTCAGGTTACCCCCAGAGTCAGAATGTTTTCAACTTAACCAGATTCTGAGACAGTTTGCATGCTGGGTAAGCCTCGAATATGCAGGCAGACTGACTCTAGCCTGCCTCCTCAGAGAAGATGGTTGATGGTCGGTGGTCACGTCCTTCTTAAAGAGCACCTTGCCTTTGCTGATGTGCACTTCCCATCACAGGTGCTGCCAGCTGAAGCATCTCTCCCTGCCCTTGCCACTGGGGCAAACCCAACGCCAGAGTTAAGTAAATGAAATCCTGCTTCCTTGGAACCCTTGGCATAAAGCACCACAGATTGTAGCAATTGTTTCAGAGCGTGAAGCAAAACAAAGCAGGGCATGGTGAGTACTAGTCAAGCCACGCCTCCTTTAGAAGGATCGTCAGAAAGAGACAAACTTTGAAATAAAAGAACAATGAAAAACAGTGTTTCAGGGAAGGGCATTCCTCTAGGGACCAGAAAAATAAGGTGTTCAAAACCAGATAATCTCATGCCTTTCAAAATCAGAAAAGTGGATCATCCAGCTCAAACTAAGGGTGAAACCCAGAGGAGAAGCAGGAAGCAGGTTGGAGCCGGGGTTTGGCCTCCAGAGACCTCCCACACACCCAGCTTGTTCTAGCCAATGCGGAGGCAGCTGAAATGGGCCCATCTTCACAGCAAACCACAGTGCATCAGGACACCTTTGTTCATTGTGTTAGATCACAGAATGGTAATGGTGAAGCCAAGGGCTGGATATGGGCACACAGGCCTGTTCTCAAACCTACGTCTGAACATTAAGACCCATGGCTGACTAACCACGGGTCAGCAGTGTTTGAATGACTTTACACTCACTATTGGGCCCTCAGCCAGCAGACTGGTGGCTGGCACGTGGCTGGGTGGTAGTGTTCATTCTGCGACTTAGTTCTACTTCTGACAGAGGATTAACAGAACAAATGAAAGGATTTCCCATTTTTTATTGCAGTTGTGTCACCAAAGAAGCCCAACAGACTTCCATGTAGTGTATCTTGGGACTGTTGCCTCCTGAGAGCAGAGGACCAGGGTATGGCCAATCAAAGCATAGAGTCCCTAGAGACAGAGCCTAGTTAAGCTCCATCTGGGTCTTCGGTGGCTTTCCTAGTCTTTCGGTGCTCAGAGTCTTAAGCTGGCTAATGTCTTCTGTAGACATCTTCTTACCCAGCACAGCTCTCTTGATTGCAGAAATAAAACAGAAGAAAGTGACTGGATGCCCAACAACTACAGCTGCAACACAGTGGGGGTGGTGCGCAAATCCGATAAAGGAAAGGATGCTTCTTTATGGTTTGAACTCAATGTCCACCTCCATCCTCAGGCCTACACTGAACTGGTTTACAAGTCAGTAACAGCACTGGGACTGCTGGACAAATGTGTTTAAGAAGTGAATTGGCAGGTTGGCAAACAGGAAGCAGATGTTTCCATTGACCTGGAGGCTTCTGCTCTGATGATCTTAATTAAATTTCTTGTTTACTTGTTTTTCTGGAGAATCCCCTAAGGTTCTACCTGTAACCTTCATCTCAGCCTTACAACACTCTCTCTTACCTGCTGACACAGCTCCATCCTTACTCTCCTCTGGATAGCAGGCAGACTTCTGCTGCCCTCAATTCCTTTGCTGGTTGAGCTCTCGCTCTTCTGTGCAGCTAACCGCCTATGATTTAGGCATAAAAAATGCAAAATACCTGGAAGCTCATGCCTGTAATCCTAGCACTAGGGATTTTGAGGCAAGAGGATTACAAATTTGAGACCAGCCTGGGCTATGCAGTAAGACCCTGTCACAAAAGAAAAAAAAAAGCATAGTGGGGGTTCCCAAGGAGGAGATGGTTTAGTGTCATGAAGGTGGGTATTGGCTTTAAGAGGTGAGAACAGTGGAGAGCTGTCACCATGTAAATGTATTCCAGACTGGAGCGATCTGTGTTGTAAGAAGAGGTACTACCAGAGTCTAATTCCTCATTATTAATGTACAGAAATAAAAGATCTAAATAATGCAACTAGGTGAATGGCCAACCTGTGCCTGGACCTCATGTCACAAGGAGAGGTTCTGTGCTTTTCTTCCTTACTTGGGAAACGGTTAGACTTAGATAAAAGAGGTTGTTTCCCGCTGGGGCACTCGGCAAGTGCTGTCATGGAGAATACGTAATCAAGGCACAAATATGGCTGAACACAGCACCAGTTCCTCTCCTCCGATTCTCTAAAGAGTTTCAGAGCAGTGAAATATTATGTTATAATAAAACCAACTTGAATATATCCGAAGCAGAAGTGCAAACTTCTTGTCGATTTACTAAAAGATAGGCCTCAAGCCTTCTGAGGTGGTTTTCAGAACCCCAGAGGCACATCACCTGCTGTGGGGAATGCTCATGGTAAAGTCTGAAAACATAAACATCAAGGCTGCTCACTTGTCCAAGTTTGGTCATTTGGCTCCATCACAGTTTCCAGCTTTGTTGTTACTTCTCCATACTCCAGGTATCTCAAATACTTTGTTGCCATTTCCTTCCCCACTGCCTGGATTCATCCAGGAAAAGCCAATACAAGCCTGACGACTTCTGGCCTTGTCTAAGCACAGCACAGCATAGTGGATAGAGAAAATCCTTGGAGATTCTGATAAACTGTATTAGTCGTGTTGCCCTCAGTTATTATCGAAGTGTCCCTCACCACAGCCCCAGACTTGCAGGACCTCCCGGAGTAGGAGCCTTCATGGTTGCCTCTCACCTTTGTTGCTGTCTATGTGGAAATTTCCAGAGCCATTTAACTGAGACCGGGAAACTCACTCTAAACGCAGCCAGTGCATGCCATGGGCTGAGGTGCTAAACTGAAGAAATAGGAAGAATGATGTCAGTTGAGTACCAGCATGCACTGCTCTTTGCTTCCTGATTGTAGATGTAATGGGATCTTATGCCCCTGCCTCCATGCCTTCCCTGATATGGTGAACTATACTCTCAAACCCTGAGCCAAAATCTAAATCTTTCCTCCCATTGCCTCTTGTGGAGAATTTGGCTGCAGTAACGAGGACAATAACTGCTAGAGTCTTCAACAGAATGAGGGGCTGGGTCAGTTATAGGAGGAGAGGATGAAGGGTGCTGGCCAGGCTCTGTGTAACCAAAAAATAAAAATAAAAATAAAAAGACTGGAGCTCTTGAGTTCTCTTCGTTGCCACCCTGGCCCCACGCAACGTCAGCCACCACAACTCTATGCCCTAGCACAGTCCCGCTGGCCCTGTCTCTAGCTAGCCTCCCCACCCCATCCCCCCAACCCCCACAGCAACCTCTGTGTTCCCAGCTCTGGTTCTCTTGTCTCTGGAGCCATTAATTCCCTCTCTGCCATAAATCCCTGTAGTTGGCAGCCCCACACTTCAGTAACCCTGTAAATCAAAACTCTAGAAGCTTATAATTAATAAGTCAGATTTATATATCAATAAATTCTCAATTCACAAGATGCCAATACAGTAATTTATATTAATTGATAATGATAAAAGCTGCCCACCTAGATTAGACAAATTATCTCAATTATTCTAACCTTATGATATCATAACTACCTGTGGCTATCTACGGCCATGCTGGGTCAGGTTCTTCTTCCTGTCCGTCCACTTCCATCTTGGCTGCCTTCTCCCTCCTCAGAGGCCTCTGTCTCTGCTTCTTCGCCTCCCTTTTCCCTGTCCAATCACAGGCCTCCTAGTATATTAATACTTTAATATAATTGGACAGGGAAAATCCTGCCTCAACCACCCACCAGGATCTCAGCATAAGATCTGTGTGATGAGCTGGGTGTGTGTTCAATTGACAAACTGAATTGACTCTCAACACAGGGTATCAGAGGTGGGCCCTGTCAAAGATGACTAGGTTTAGATGAGGATACAATTTGCACCCTTAAGGAGAAGAGTCACCTGTGAGTTTGAGACCAGCCTGATCAATATAATGAGTTCCAGGACAGCCAGAGCTACACAGACTCTGTCTTGGAGAAAGGAGAAGAGAGGAGGAAGAGGAGGAAGAGGAACCAACAAAATGTCCCCTCCTTACTTTGTGTATACCAAGGAGAAGCCAGGAGAGCCTCAGTAAGAGGCTGCTGTGTATAGCCCAGAAAAGAACCCTCCCAAAGAACTAGATCCTCCAGCACCTCCCTCTTGGATTTCAAAGCCTGTGGTACTTTGCTCTGTCAGACTGACCAACCATCCATGTTCATATGTGAGCCTGCTTCTGCAGCCAGCTCACATGTCTGTGTGCTCTCTGTGCTCCGGCCTCTGTGTGCTTCTCCTGGATACGGCTTCATGGAAGAACCTTGGCTTGGTCTGAGTGTGGAGTGGGACATCTGGTTGACCCACCTGTGTCTTTCAACTGTGTTTCTTTCTGCATTCTTTCTCCGGTGTTATTGTGTTATTTAATTTTATTATTCTAATAATATCCTCTAACAGAGCTGGAAGTGAAGGCACAAAGTAGAGAACTTGTCTATGGTGCCTGAGAGAAAATGAAGGTTAGGATTTGAACCCAAGTGTCTGACTCACTTCCTTATTACCAAGCTTTCCTACATGGCCACTGTTACACAGCCTGCTACATACGGCCACTGTTACACACCCTGCTACATCATTAGGTTGAATGCAGAGCAAATATGACCTACTAACATCCCAGCCCAGTTGAAAAATCAATATTTAAAGAAAAAACTCAGTTCCAAATTCACCCTGACAGCCCTCTTTCATCATCTATAAAATAAGGGTAGTTCTGAGTCTTACTGTCATTTCCTCCTCTGATAACTTTTTCCTTCAGCATCAAAACCAGCTTTATTTCTTAATGTTATGACACTTTCATATATATGAAATTGTTGTGATATATTCATTTATATATGAAATTGTTGTGATATATTCATTTCTATTATCTCCTTTTCATATCCCCCACTCCTGATGACCACGGTCTTATTCTCCTCCTGTCATGTCCTTTTTAAGAAATAACCCATTGGATGTGATTAGGATTACCTACATGAGCATGGGCTGGGGGCTGTTTGCTGGATCATGGGCAAGTTACCAGTGACTATACCATTGAAGAAAATGACTCTTGCTCCCAACCCCCAGCAACCACTAACTACCAGTAGCTCCTCAGGGAGGGGTGGGTGGGACCATCCGAGCCCCTCCTGCATCAGTGATGTGCTGTGGAAGGATCTTGTCTGTGCTGATCCTGTGCTGACAGTCACAGTTGTGTTTGTGACTGTAGTGACTGCATCCTGTCCTGAAGATGCATTTCACACAATCCTCCTTATTCTCTGCCCCTCTTCTCTGATGTTCCTTGGCCATCAAGGGAGTGACAAGTATGTACCACTGTACTCCATAGTAACTCACCTTAAACACTTTGACCAATTATCAGTCTTCATTAACCTCTGCCTGCAACAAAAAGAAGGTTCTCTGACTAAGGTTAGGGTGGGGTTCGAGAAGCACTACTCCATAGGTGTGAGCACAAGAATTTAGAAGGCAGCTTGCATATGTGTCCACATAGCAAACCAAAAGTAATAGACCTCCCCAGCCATGAGCTATTAACCAAGTTTAGAGTACCAGGCATGTATTTTCTCCTAAGGAGCAGGCCTTGAACTCAATCAGAAACTTGTAGATTGCTACCTGTCTTAGTTATGGTTTTACTGCTGTGAACAGACACTATGACCAAGGCAAGTCTTACAAATGACAATATTTAATTGGAGCTGGCTAATAGGTTCAGAGGTTCAGTCCATTATCATCAAGGCAAGAACATGGTAGCATCCAGGCAGGCATGGTGCAGGAGGAGCTGAGAGTTCTACATCTTCATCTGAAGGCTGCTAGCAGAAGACTGACTTCTAGACAGCCAGGATGAGGGTCTTAAAGCCCACACCCACAGTGATACACCCACAGTTACATACCCACTCCAACAAGGCCACACTTTCTAATAGTGCCACTCCCTGGGCCAAGCACATATAAACCATTACACCCTCCAAAAAGTCATGCCACTGTTGTGTGTCCTATATCTTGCCTGGCATGTATGTGTGTAGCACGTCATATCTTGCCTGGCATGTATGCGTGTAGCATGTCATATATCTTGCTGGCATATATGTGTGTTGTGTGTCATATATCTTGCCTGACATGTATGTGTGTTGCATGTCATATCTTACTGGCATGTATGTGTGTTGTGTGTCATATATCTTACTGGCATGTATGTGTGTCATATATCTTACTGGCATGTATGTGTGTTGCATGTCATATATCTTACTGGCATGTATGTGTGTTGTGTGTCCTATATCTTGCTTGACATGTATGTGTGTTGCATGTCCTATATCTTGCCTGGCATGTATGTGTGTTGTGTGTCCTATATCTTGCTTGACATGTATGTGTGTTGTATGTCCTATATCTTGCCTGGCATGTATGTGTGTA
Organism: Mastomys coucha; assembly: GCF_008632895.1. Lineage (NCBI taxonomy): Eukaryota > Metazoa > Chordata > Mammalia > Rodentia > Muridae > Mastomys > Mastomys coucha. The sequence continues at coordinate 107,042,968 of NW_022196915.1, forward strand.
GCATGCCATATATCTTGCCTGGCATGTATGTGTGTATTGTGTCCTATATCTTGCCTGGCATGTATATGTGTAGCATGTCCTATATCTTGCCTGGCATGTATGTGTGTTACATGTCATATGTCTTGCCTGGCATATATGTGGCACACAGTGTTCTCAGCCCAGGAAGGCCATTGATGATGCTTCTGCCCCAGCAGTCTGTACAGCATCCTCCAACACTGTGAGAGAGCCAATAGGGAAGAAGCTCAGCTTTAGCTGGATTTCTGTATGTCCTGATAACATGGTGTGTGCATCTTTCGCAGTAATGTCTTGTCATTTGGTCCTGGTGCACAGGCAAGAGCAATGGCAGCCCATATTGACTGGGGCCTCTCTCAAATATCTTGTAGGGAGGTGTTTTGTACCTAGCACTGAGATTTTTCATCTAAAAACCAATGGTTTCTAGGAGCAGCATTATCTACCCCATGCAGAATACCTCCATTCAAACTTTTAAAAGTTAAATATTTTAGTTTAAAATAGAGGAAAAAAACTGCTCCTACTTTCTAAGCTTTTTTATTATTATTTTAGAGATAGGGTCTCAACTGTGTATATATATCCCTGGCTGACTTGGAACGCTGTGTGGACACTGCTGGCCTCACACTCAGAGTTCCTGCTTCTGTCCCCCAAGTGCTGGAATTAAAGGTGTGTGCTACCACCCTTTGCAAAGTTTCTACTCTTTTCATAGGTCCTCAGTTTTAGTTAACTCTCCACCTTGCCCCCCATCTTTATTTAAATCATTCATGTTTGCACCCCCCATTTCCATACCTCGTTCTTCACAAAGTAGAAACAAATTCCTAGTGTATGCAGTGAAGTCAAACAAGATCTCAAAGTATATTAATAAAAAAAAAAAAAAAAAACCAAAAACAAAAACCAGTGACTTAGCAAACCAAGGAGAACACTTACTCTCTTGGAGTTTAAGCCTTCTCACATTCAATGGGGAAGGCGCTGTGTGCAGTGTGCAAGAGTGCCTGGCATTCTCAGAAGGGAGTTCTTAAGTCTTAGATCCTGCCCTTTGTGGACAGACATGTGTTTCTGCAAGTGCTGTGTAGCAGGAAAATACTGATACTGAAACTGAAAGGCACTTAGGAACTGACTACCTCCCAGGTCCTAGTACCAAATATTTTCTCTGTCCCTGTCACCCACCAGGGGGCTCCACTGATGGGCAAAAGTAAGAAGGAGGAAATGGAATCAAAACTGAAGCCACCTTCTGTGCAAACTTGTCCCAGCTGGGAATATGGTCAGGCCCTGCTTCCATCCTCTCCTGGGCTATGTCCTCTGCCGGTCACAAGAACAAAGGTGTGTGTAGAAATGTGATGCTGTTGCCATGTCAGCCCCTATCCCACGTGGGATGGGACACCTTTACAAACGTGCTCTCATTCTCAACTATATTCTCCTGAATCCAGGCCTTTATCCACTAACTCAGACTCTTACAGCTGGCCCAGGGATTTATGTGCAAAAATGTTACAGTCATAGCTGGTAACTAAGGGATGTCTGTTCCCTCCCAAATAATATTCTGGTCCAGACAGAACATCCTGAGGGGTTGCCCTGCCATCTATCCCTCAACAACCAGTTTGAATTACAAAAGCTCTCAACTCCATTCACAATCTTCCAGGCGGCCAGGTCCTTCGAAGGCAGAGAGAAGTCACTCTGGGTCCTCTAGGGGGAATGGCCTGTGCCAACCTGGGTTTCTAAGGTGGTATTCACTGACTTCCGCCCGCCCCCCCCCCCCCCCCCCCCCCCCCCCCCCGGACTTCTATAATGCTGCAGAAATACAGACTATCTCTCCCCTTTCTCAAGTATAAGATTAAAGTGTAACTAAGATGGATAAAACATTCTCACCAAAATGGGCCATTGTTCACTTATACCTGTGGCTATTACACAGCTGTAACTACATCTAAACTCAGTGTGTATGTGTGTGTGTACATGTGTGTGCACTTGTGCACTTGTGTGTGCAGTGTGCATTCTGTGAGTCCACAGGGAGGATAGAGGGGTAGCAACAAGCTCTCTCCTAGAAAGCCCCCAAGGGACTTTTCTTAGCTTCTGCCACCGCCCTCAGCCACCCCCAACCCCATCATCAGTTGCCAACCATCCCAGAATCTCTCATGTTTAAGGATGCCTTTTTATCATCTACAATATGATGTGGTTTCATTAAGGGACTGTGTCACTCTGTGCCGTTTTTTTCTTTGAGGCAGGGTCTCTCATTGAACCCAGGGCTGCTGTGTGGTGGTGGCGGTGGTGGTGTGTGGTGGCGGCAGCGGCTGTAAGCCTCTACACCTCTTCAGTCCTCCTGTCTCCTTCTCCCTCAACGCTGGGGCATCGTGTGATGCTTAGTTTTTTGTCAGATTGACAAAACTACAGTTGCCTGAAAGAGAGTCTTGGTTGAGGGATTGCTTCCTTCAGCTCTGGGGAATCTTATTATTTATGAATAATGTGTGAGGGAATTCCAATAGCCTATGAGACTTCACCCAGCCCATGGTAGGTGGTACCCCTGCCCTGGACAGACAGTCCTGGGTATAAGAAAAGCAGCCAAGCAAGTCAGAGGGTGGAGAATTGGTAAGCAGTGAACCTTCATGGTCTCTGTTCTGCTCTGTTCCCACTGCATTTCTGCCCTGACTTCCCTTAGTGATCAACTGTGATCAAGCCAAACAAACCCTTCCCTCCCTGAGTTATTTCTGACTAGGGTTTATCAGCACTAGTAACCAAATTATGACACACCATAAGTGTTATATCTAATTATGATGGAGTTGTCAAAACTACTGTTAGAAACTGATAGATGGTGCCAAGAAGGCCAGTAGTTCAAGGTCAGCCTGGGAGCCTGGATTACATAGTGAGCTTGAGACTGGCCTGGGCTGTAGACCCTGGTTTTTTTTTAACATTTAAAAACATATTTTAATTAAGTAGAATTAAATCACATTCTTGTTTCCCTTTTGTACCCCAACTTCTCCCAGAGACCCCCCCTTCAATACCTACAATATCTTTTTTGTCATATTCCTTAAAATTTATAAAATATTATAACAATAAGAATAAGTATTATAAAGTATAAGTTGTTTGATATAAAAAACAATCAATTTAAGTCTTATGTAGACGCTCGTCTACAGCAATAGTGAAAATACATTTTTTATTTATAAATTTTAAATAACTCCAAACATATTAACTATATATTTCAAAATAATACATCACTACTAGTATTTTCTTAAATGAACATAAATGTATAAAGTCTTTTTGTTTGTTTGTTTTGTATTTAGTAGAGTTTAAAATCTTGGCTCTTACTGTGGTACAAGCCCAAAATAAGAACAATTTTTAGACATTGGATTTCATTGTAATAAGGCTGTATTTCAATGACCCTCACATCACCAACGGATTTTACTTCCATTGTAGCTAAGCTGAGAGTTGATAGTTCTGCTGCACCAAGAAATGAATTGTAGGCACGATTTTTGGATACAGACTTCCTGCTATGGTCAAAGCTATTTGACTTGAATGAGTAATTTTATTCTCAGCCCACAGAGAACAGGTTACATTCATCTAAGAAATGGTGTAGGTATTAAGATGGTCTATCCATAAAGTCATTCACCAACTGTTTCAATGAACAATGGTTCTGCTTGGAGGGTGGCACAGACATTAGGTGAGAATAAGAACTTGGCTCATTAGCTGTGATAATTTGGAAAAGCATTCATCTCAGATAAAGAGTAACTTATAAAGTCCTCTTCTTCAAACTTGATACAAGGGTTACAAACGTCAAGCAAAGTATTCAGTCTCACTCTTTGTTGTTCTCTTGCAAGCAACCTTCCTAGTTAATCATCTATGTTTCTTTTGGGTTTATAAATACTTTTGAATTATACAAGTTGTTCTGA
>NW_022196915.1:107048142-107059994 GCF_008632895.1 Mastomys coucha
TGTGTTCTCCTGTATTTCTTTGAGGGTGCTATTTATGTCTTTCTTAAAGTCCTGTATCATGATCATGAGAAGTGATTTTGTATCTGAATCTTGCTTTTCTGGTGTAATGGTGTGTCCAGGGCTTGCTATAGTGGAAGAATTGGGTTCTGATGATGCCAAGTGACCTTGGTTTGTGTTGTTTATTTTCTTACACTTGCACCCCACCATCTGGTTATCTCTAGTGCTACCTGCCCTTGCTAAATCTGACTGGAGCCTGTCCTTCCTGTGATCCTGGTTGTGTCAGTACTCCTCAGAGTCAAGCTGTCTCTGTGATTGTGTGATTCTGGGATCCTGTGATCCTGGGCTTGTTAGAGCACCCGGGAGTGGAGCTTCCTCTGGGTGTTGAGGGACTGGCTGCCAAGCTTGCGCCCAAGGTCTGCTCAGGGCACCAGCCCAGACAGACTGGCTGTAGACCCTGTTTTAATATATGTATATACATGGAATCTAGTCTCATAAATTTCCCCAACTGGTATCAGATAACTAAACAGAGTTCTCCTAATGGGCTGAATGGCCTATGAGACCTCACCCAAGCTGTGATCACATCTTCATAATCTTCTACTTTGCTTATTTTATTGCCCTTTGCTTGGGGGAGCTTAATCCCCAGGGTACTTGAACTTCCTGCTGAGGTCCTCAAGCTGCAATAAAAAAGTGGGGCATCAGAAACAAACTTGCTAGTCTTGGAAATGTACTCTGCCCATTGTGTCCTGGAAAAAAAATCCCTAATTTCTCAGACATCACTTAGATATCTTAAAGTGTTTATTTAGGAGGACAGTTTTTAAAACTAGGTTGTCTTTCCCGTGCTCTCAATTAGCTGTCCTTGAACTTTGCTATATCCTCTTCCAAGTTGGAAAAGCAATCAAGAAATGTGAAAAGGAGGCTTGGAAACATTAGGGATTCACTACACTTACATGTTTTGAAGGTTTAGTTTCTGTTTTTAATTCTCTAGAACACAGTATTATTCTATGCTTGGCTTGCTGGAGGCAATTTAGCAACAGGATTTACCTAACTGCAGTTTTGGCTTGATCTAATTTTAGGTAATTGCCTGTCTTTTCAGAGCTCATTTCTTTAGTGATTCTTTTGGTCCTGAATTATCAGGCAGCATCTTTTACTCCCAGGATCTGCTGCTCTTGGGCAAGAAAAAGAACAGCTCAATTTCCTTCACCGAAAATCAAGTGTGAAATGTAAATTAATGTGTAAAATAAGGAATTACCATTAGTCATAAAAGCCAGCCAGAAACAGGTGGTGAATGAAGAAAAAAAAAAAAACAGAATGTATAAGTCAATAAGAGATTTCGTAAATGAAAGCAAACACCAGCGCTCTGGCAGCTGGATAGCTAAGATGAGTCTACCTCAACTAGAAAGAGACCAGCTGTGTTCACCCAATACTGTGTGGCATCACCCAAAAGGCTGCATTTCCTAAAATTGGCTTTCCTTACAACTTTATAATAAAGCCAGGCCCTGCAAATAAAGAAGGGAATTCAGGCTGGGCAAGGTGGTGCAAGCCCATAATCTTAGTACTCAGGAGGTTGAGGCAAATGGAATCCTCAGCTGCTGGGAGAGTTTAAGGCCAGTCTGGACTACAGGAGACAGTGGGGTCGGGGAGAAGTTGAGCAGATGCATAGCAAGACCTTTTTAGCTAAATAGAAATGTTTTGCATCAACTAACAAAGTATCAAGTGCAGAGAGAGTACCTTTGGGAAGTCATGAAAACTGGAAACCAAACCACACCTATAAACCACCCGCAAGGCTCACAGGACCTGGCCTTCTTACCTGGAACAATTTCCTTGCTTCAGTATAGTTTTGTGAAGGCCACATTTGCAAGAAGACAGAAAGACTTGAAACTTCTAAGAATGGCTTCTTGTAGGAGTCCATTTTTTTTTTTTTTTAATTTGATGGTTGTGAGCCACCATGTGGTTGCTGGGAATTGAACTCAGGAACTCTGGAAGAGCAGTCAGTGCTCTTAACCGGTGAGCCATCTTTCCAGCCCGGAGTCCATTTTTTTAATGGCTCTTGTCAGTTTATTGCATGAAGGAGTTACACTAGTCCAAGTTAAAAGCGTACCCCAAATGATTACATTATACAAGCTGTGAGGTTTTTAAACTTTTGACAGAGGACAGAAGGGAAACTCTACTTTCCAGGAAAGCCCCACTTAAGCTTCAGAGAGCCACAGACACTTAAAATCCATGAACCTTCAGCTGATCGTCCTTAGCCAGTCCAATCTCTATCAGGAACTGGCTTATGTTCTTGCGCTGGTCACCCTGTAGCTGAATTACTTCTCCGTATTCTGGATGCTCAATTACAGTACCATTGCAGGCAAATTTCTTCTTATAATGCCTTCACTAGTTTCTTTTTACCATAAATCATCAGTGATCCCTTGGACAGTTGTAAGGGTCTTCCTGCTGTTTCTCTGTTGAATTCTTATATGGATATAATCCTCAGTGCCAGCAGGAAGCAGGTCTTCACTCTTACTTGCATCAGCAAAGGGGTTGAAAGAGTGGAGGCTCTGGATAGCGGATGTACGAATATACCACAGGCATCTGTGGAAGAAGGCGCGGGGGGGGGGGAGGGGGTTTGGGGGGAGTAGGAGGGCAGAGCATCGGGAAGCGAGGAGGTGAGGGGGCTCAAGGGGGAGGCAGCTGAGTCCTTGGCAGAGGCTCAGTGACTGGGGCCAGACCGTTCTTTACTGTAGGTGCTTATAGTAATTGTATTATGTTTGAAGAAACCTTGTTTGAACATTGTATACAAAAGGTCTCTTGAATGCCAGCCAATCAGGAACTGCTGTTTAGAAGAGATACTTTCTTGGGACCAATGGGGTGGAGGGTTTTAAAGGAGCTTACAGCAGTGTTCAGATAAGTGGCATTCTCACCTGCTCTCAGAGTCTATGTCATTGACTCTGTACCACCTTACCTCCAACCCCCAAGGGCAGGTAGGGTCTGGCGTCGAGTAGTCCAGGGCACAGGCAACACTGCTTGTTCTTAAATTGTTGAAAACTCAAGACTAGAGAGATGGCACAGGCATTAAGAGCACTGAACTACTCTTCCAGACGTCCTGAGTTCAATTACCAGCAACCACATGATGGCTCAACCATCTGTAATGGGATCTGATGCCCTCTTTTGGAGTGTCTGAAAACAGCTATAGTGTACTCACATACATAAAGTAAATAAATGAATCTCTCTCTTATAAGCATCTCATGTAAGTGTCATGTTCCCAACGGTGGATGTCTTAGTCAGGGTTTCTATTCCTGCACAAACATCATGACCAAGAAGCAAGTTGGGGAGGAAACGGTTTATTGAGCTTACTTCCACATTGCTGTTTATCACCAAGGAAGTCAGGACTGGAACTCAAGCAGGTCAGGAAGCAGGAGCTGATGCAGAGGCCATGGAGGGATGTTACTTACTGGCTTGCTTCTCCTGGCTTGCTCAGCCTGCTCTCTTATAGAACCCAAGACTTCCAGCCCAGAGATGGCACCACCCACAAGGGGCCCTACCCCTTGATCACTAATTGAGAAAATGCCCCACAGCTGGATCTCATGGAGGCACTTCCCCAACTGAAGCTCCCTTCTCTGCGATAACTCCAGTCTGTGTCAAGTTGACACACAAAACCAGCCAGTACAGTGGATGAACACGTCCTTTTTGTTTTTAATTTTTTGAGACTTTATTTATTTTTATTTTATGTGTGTAAGCGTTTGCCTGAATATATGCCTGTGCACCACATGTATACAAATACTGGCAGAGGCCACACATAGGGACTGGGCAACAAATGATGCCAGCTAGCTTTCTTTTGACTTAACCATTTTCCAATTTTCTTGTGGGCCCCCAAACAGGAATTCTTCACACCAATTCAGCAGGAAGAAATTATAAGGAGACCATCATCCCAGTCCCTTAAGTTGGGCTGGACGGTTTTAGTCATTTTATGAGTTATAGATATATTGTCATTCTCTTAGGAGAGATTGACCTTCTCAGCCAGATTTGTTTAGACTGTTTGTGGCCATGCAGGAGTTAACTCTTGTGTGCCTTCGAGGTGCCAATAAGTGAACCTTGGCACCCAAGCTGCAGAGTGTTGGCATGTGTTGTAGCTCCTCTCTCTGTGCTGCATCATGGAACAAGGGGAAACCTGGAGATCACACAGTCAGTCCATGGTTCCTATCATATTAGACACACAGATCGTGCTTAATCAAACTGTATAGGGCCTGTGTCTAGAGATGTTTATGTTAAACTCAGACAGCCTCCATATATTTTACTGCCGGTTAATGCCACTGGCTCCAACCCTGGTGTAGAGACTTTGCACAGGGCTGTGTTGGCTCTCGTGAGATCTAAAAGACTTGTTGCAGCTTTGATATTGGAAATCACAGCCTTACTAGGTGTGATTTTCTAGTTTTGCCTTCTATACTACATCCTTTGTTAAAGAGATTCACACAGCACGTCACACAGATCAATTACCCAAGAATGTGTCAGTAGCACTTATTATCCAGGAGAATATTGACAGGGGACTCCAGCATAGGCTTACTGCTCTAGAGGAAGCAGTTCTATTTATGGGAAATCAATTTCAAAACATTAAGGCCAGGCTCTCAGTGCAATGCCGTTCATTGTTCCATTGGTTCTGTGTAACCCCCTTCGAGTATAATACCTCTGAACATGACTGGTCTAAAGTTCAATCTCATTTAAAGGGGCTTTGAAACAACTCTAATTTGGGTTTGGATCTGAACTCCCTACATCATGAGATCATGGATATTATTAACTCTCGAGTGGGATCCATTTCCATTGAGGAAGTGTCTGCAGCTTTTGCCTCTACTGTGCATGAGTTCACGTCTTCATTTTCCTGGATGACTCTGCTGATAGATGGAGGAATCACAGTTGGCTTATTTCTTACTGGGCTTGTTTCTTCTTTGAGTCTGCATCAAACAAGTCAAGTGCTCAATAACGTCACTCCTGATCGAAGTTCACATTCCTGAATTGAAACAGTAAGGGAGAAATGCCAGGTCTGGCAAAGCCATGAAAGGGGCCGGGCGACAGTGTGACATGGTTCCTGCCCCTGGCACAGAGCCAGTGGGACGTGGTCTCCGTAAGTGCTGATGGTTGCTGTAGGTGTAAGGTTTGTTTGCATAATAATGTATATATTTTTCATGTTTCAAGAAATATTCTCCCTGCCAAAGTTAATGACTCCATGAAAATTACAAACAGCATGAGTCAGGAAGTGAGAATGTGTCTAATGCGCCCCAGCAAAATGGTAATGCTGTGACATTTAGGACAGCCCTCAAGGCTGTGGGAAAGAACTATGAAAACATGAGTTCAAGAATATAGAAATAGGATTTCTCAACTATGCAAAAAATAAGGATGCAATATGAATTGTATGAGGGGCTTCGAAGACATGAAAGAACAGAGGCAGCTGCACTAATGAGTCAGTAGAAGGAAAGGAATAAAAAACAACAACAACAACAAGGCTCATGGTGCAAGAAATAAAGGAGCAGCAGGAAGTGACGGAGTGATGATTTCAAAATGGGATCCTATCCAGATAAGCTTATTGTTTGTGTTCATAAAGGCAGGGTGATCTCTGAGCTCAATATCCTTCTACAGAGCAAGTTCCAGGATAGCTAAGCATAGGCAGTAAAGGAATTAAAAACCAGAAAACTAAGTTTCTCATATAATAGCCTCTATGTCTACATGTGGGAACCACAAGCACTATGCCCAGTGAATGGCATGGGACTTGCTATGTTAAAAAAAATGTACTTCATTTTTTTTTTCTAAGAATCAAGGGACTAAGCTCCTAAAATGCTAACATCATAAAATGCTGTTTCATGGGATAATTGACTGTGCATGGGTCTGCAAGAGCTGAACAATCTAGAGGGTGTCAGTCCCAGTTGGCTCTCTGTCTTAGGTTCTCCATGGGTTCCATTCCAGATCTCTTCCTTGTTTCTAGATGTTCCTTATTCACATTCACTCAGCAGGAGAAACAGGCATGATCCCACCTGACAACTGCTTGGGCACCACTAGACCATCAAATCCAACTAAATCATTCCATATGCTTCTTTTCTTGATACTTAATTGTCTTCTCCATTCAGTGATCTTTCTGGGGTGGCAGTTATTTTGTTTTGTGGGGTTTTAAGTTTTGGTTGCTATTATTATTGTTTTTTTTTTGAAGACCGTCTCTCATAGCAAAAAAGGCTGACCTGGAACTCACTATATAGGCCTCAAACTCAGAGATCCACCTGCCTCTGTCTCCCAAGTTCTGGGATTAAAGGCTCATGCCTCCTTGTTGTGGTGGTTTGAATGAAAATGGCTCCCACAGGCTCATATATTTGGGTACTTGGTCCCCATGTGATAAAACTGTTTGAAGGATTAGAAGGTGTGGCCTTGTTGGAGGGGGTCGCTGAGGGGTAGGCTTTGAGGTTTCAAAAGATTGAACCATTTTTATTGTGCCGTGTGCTTCTTCCCATCCGTGGATCCAGATATGAGCTCTCAGCTACAGCTCCAGAACCATGCCTGCCTCCTGCTGCCATGCTCCCTGTCATAGACTCTAACCCTCTGAAACTATAAGCTCCAAATATGCCATATTTGGTCATGGTGTTTTACCACAGTGACAGAAAAGTAACTAAGACAAAGGCTGATGCTATACTTTGCCTGAGACCACTGGCTTTCTCTCTTCTATGTCTCATTTTTCTCTCACAAGTTTTTTTCTTAAGGGCAGTAGCTCAATAACTGCATGTACCTGTATCCCTGGAACCTCTGTAAAATCCATCTAAACATGTTATGGCTTTAATGTCTCCACTAACCCATGCTGAAAATGAATTGCTTTTGTAAAAGTATTAAAAGGTAGTTGTTGTTATTATTGTTTTCTTAACGACTGTCTCTCACTGTCTAATCCTTCCTAAATGGTTTTATCATACAGCCTCTGTCCTTAATGACTGGAGTGGGTTAGAAATTAGGGGGATGGGCCCCATTCTTCCTTACTGTCTCATTTTCTTGTTCTTCTACCATTTATACAGAACATGGAGACACAGTGTAGACACCTAAGACCTGTTGTGGGCCTCCCAGTTGCAAGAACAATGTGTCATATAAACTATTGTTTATAAATTACCCAGCCTGTAGTAGAAGATGACTGAAAAGGGACCAAGACACCTCACTTCCTGCCCCGAAAGACTCCAAAACAAGGTAAACTCAATCTTCAGAATACATACCTTGTAAAACAACGCTCAATGAAGTTATCCATCTTTCTTCCAAAGAGGAAGGATACGAAGACTTAGACTGCCGGGTGGTGGTGGTACACGCCTTTAATCCCAGCACTTGGGAGGCAGAGGCAGGGGATTTCTGAGTTCGAGGCCAACCTGGTCTACAGAGTGAGTACCAGGACAGCCAGGGCTACACAGAGAAACCCTGTCTCAAAAAACAAAAAACAAACAAACAAACAAAAAAACCCCGAAGACTTAGACTACTTTAAATAAAGTAACTGTTTGGTTTTTGCAAGACATTGAACCTGGTGTGTCATGCATGCTAGACTAGGTGAGTGCACTACTCTTTAGTTCATCTTCAGCCCTTAAACTAATTTTTTTAGTGTTTGTGTGTGTGAGTATGTGTGTGTGTGTGTGTTTGTTTATGTTTGTGTTTGTATGAGTGTGTGGTGGTTTGAATATGCTTGGCCCAGGGAGTGGCACTATTAGGAGGTGTGGCCTTGTAGGAAGAAGTGTGTCACTGTGGGGGTAGTTTTTGACACCCTCCTCCTAGCCTTGTGGAAGACAGTCTTCTCCTGTTTTCCTTCAGAACAAGATGTACAATTCTCAGCTCCTCCAGCACCATGCATGCCTGGATGCTGCCATGCTTCCTGCCTTGATGATAATGGACTGAACCTCTGAACCTGTAAACCAGCCCCTAATTTAATGTTGTGCTTTATAAGAGTTGCCTTGGTCATGGTATCCTAAGGCAATGGAAACCCTAAGACAGAAGTGTATGTGTTTGTATGTGTGTGTCTGTTTCTGTGTATATGTTTGTGTGTGTGTGTGTCTGTTTTTCTGTGTCTATGTGTATGTGTGTATGCCTGTTTGTGTGTATGACTGTATGTTTGTGGGTGTGTGTGCATCAGTTTGTAAGTGTGTATATGTGTCTATATGTATGTCTTGTCTGTATCTGTGTATGTGGGGGTGTGTGTGTATGCCTGTGTGTGTGTGTGTGAGAGTAGGTGTGAGTGTCCATGCATGCATGTCTATGTGTGTATGTATGAGTGTCTCTGTGTTTGTGTATGTGTATCTGTGTGTGTATGCCTGTGTGTCTGTGTATGAGTCTGTATGTTTGTGTGTGTAAGGCTGTATGTGACTATGTATATATGTGTGCATGTGTCTATATTGTGTGTATGTGTGTATCTGTGTGTGTATATGTGTGCCTATGTGTGTCTTTTGTGTGTCTGTGGATGCGTCTCTGTATGTGTGTCCGTGTGTCTGTGTTTGTGTGTGAGTGTGTGTTTATATGTGTGCCTGTGTGTATGCCTTTTGTGTGTCTGTGGATGTGTCCATGTGTGTCTGTGTGAGTGTCTCTGTGTTTGTGTGTGAGTGTGTATGTATATCTGTGTATGCATGCTTGTGTACAGGTAACATGGTGCATGTGGAAGTCAGAGCACAACTTCCAGAAATCATTGTCTTCTACCATATGGGTCTCAGGGATCAGACAAGAGTCTTCAGATTTGATAGCAAGCGTCTTTACCCACCGAGCCATCTTCCCAGCCTCTCTTAAGTGTCACAGATAACAGAAGCTCTTAAACCTGGGCTGGAAGGAGGTCTCAGACAGTCCAGGTGTCTGCCTCAAGCCTGATGAGCTGATCAGCATCCCTAGAACTCACATGGAAAAGGACCTTTGATCTCTACAAACCTGTAGATGGTACATGTGCCACCCACCCCGACACAGAGATGCAATTTTAAAAATTAAAAAAACTTAAGATCTCTGGCAAATTTATGCCTCCAATCTTAAGTGTTCTCACTAAGTGGTGACTTCCTTGCAGCCACTTTGTTCACGTACACACGTTTCTATTAGGGTACTGTGGAGCTCCAGCACACAAAATTGTTTGGTTTCACTTTGAGTTCTGGACCTGTTAGCAGGAGCCAAAGGAAAGCCTGTCCCAGAAATTCTCAGTGTCCTTTTGACCTGCATAGCAACAGCCTTGCTCTCTGGGGCCCAGGGCAAGTACTCGCCTTCAAACTGCCAACCTCAGCCAGAGGTCTGCTATGCGCTGTGCCTCTGTGAGCCTGTCATGGCCTCCCTTCCTGCTGGTGATCCTAGCTGGGACAGGGGAAGAACCCTGAGGAGTGGAGACAGGGGTGTTCTTCAAATTGCTCTTCAAAAGAGGCTTGCCCTCAGAATCCCAGACTCCATCAGAAAGTAGTAGCGAAGTGAACCCTGACAAGTTGGGCTTATGTGCCTCCCTCTAGGTCTCCAAGAACACTTTCTCCATTACATCTAGCATAATCTTGATTTCTTTCACAGAGTGAAATCACATAGGCCACTGGGGCCTCTGGCAGCCTTGCTATGTTTAATACTTGATGAGAGTATTAACTATACAAGGAGGTTGAGAGGAAAAAGAAGCATTGTCATGCCTGCACGGTAATGGATGCTAATGGAAACCTAATGGTGTAGCCAGGGCTAGTCTCCTCTACACTCCATAACAAACCGCGAGAAGTCCAGAGATGACAGCTCTGTGTTCCTTACAACTGTAAAAGAAGCCTTTCCAGGGGGTATTTTTCTAATAACAGGGACCCTCTATTGTTTGCAAAAGGCTGAATTGTTAAAATCCTAGGCATCATTCAAGATTCCTATACCAAGGTCTGGTTGCATGTGCACATATGCAAAGAGACATGGGCATTAGCTGTCTATATAAAACCTCATTCCAGAAGTATTTATTATTTTTCAGCAGAGAGGAACTCACCTTCATTTAGACCACACAGAAATAACTTTGCTGCATCTGCATGCAAAGTTCAGTGGTAGAACACTTGCCTAGCATGCACAGGGCTCTGGACTTGATCTCTGTAAATATTTTCATGTATGCAAGTCTTCCAGGCTTTTTAATATGTTTGTATATTTTCCAGCTTTTAAGTATGTCTCTTTTTGAGACCGTCTCTTTACATGGTATAGCTGCTCTCAAACTCAGGATCATGCTTTAGCCTCCTGAGTGCTGGGATTTATTACAAAGTGTCTTAGGGTTTTACTGCTGTGAACAGACACCATGACCAATACAAGTCTTATAAAGGCCAACATTTAATTAATTGGTTCTGGCTTGCAGGTCCAGAGGTTCAGCCTAGTATCACGAAGGAGGGAGCATGGCAGCATCCAGGCAGGTATGGTGCAGGAGGAGCTGAGAGTTCTACATCATCATCTGAAGGCTGCTAGCAGAATACTGACTTCCAGGCAGCTAGGATGAGGGTTTTAAAGCCCATGACCACAGGGACACACCTACTCCAACAAGGCCACACCTCCAAATAGTGCCACTCCCTGGAACAAGCATATTCAAACCATGACACAAGACCAGCACATCCACATCAAGCTTCAACATCTTTGTCTGGGTCTTAGCACACACAAAGGTCAGTATCTCACCTACTCAAACCCTTACATAATCACAGTACTATCCCCTCTGCGAAAAACAGTCCCCAGGGATGGCTCATCATAGTTGTATTTGTGAGCGGGAAATCCTGGTCTGTCCTCTGGTTGTCACAGTTTTTGTCAAATTAGTTGTCATTAGCTGTGGCGGTGAGCTCGGGAAGCAGAGGTAGGCAGTTCTTTATGAATCTGAATTTAGTCTGGATATATATCGTGCCAGGGAGGCCAGAGCTACCCAGAGAGATGCTGTCTAAGAAAGAAAAAAAATGCCGTGAACGAGATTAGAGAATGTAGCCTCCCAGGACCCAAGACCCTGAACACGTTAGCTGCTGTTCTGCCACTGTGCCATACTTCCAGCCCTGAAAACGTCTGAATAAAAGCTGTGGACAAAACATGCGTGCTCTTTTATGATGTAGTTTTTCTTTTACCAATGCTATTTTAAATGCCTCCTATGTTATTAGTTCTCCTAATGCCTGAAGAATATCATCCTGTAGCCAACCATGCTGCCATATTTATTCAGCAAATCCCTTTGCTGGGCATTTAAGTGAATTTAAGTGATACTCGAGCTAGATTTCTTTCACACTCAAAGTATTCTCAAGAATCAATCCTGAAAACTAGAATCATTATTCTTTCAGATTACATATTTATAGAGAATTTAAAGAATATGAGATAAAGAATTGTGAGCTAGAGCTCATCAGAGTGTGAAATAGATTGAGTACTGACATTGCTTTTGTTTTAGCTTAATGTGCATGTGTGTGTATGCCTTTGCTAATGTGCACCATGTGCATGTCGATGCCTGCCAATGCCAAATAGCATCAGGGCTTTCAGAATATTGCCTGGAACCAGAGGTACAGGCAGTTGTGAGTTATCAGCCATGGGTTCTGGGAACGAAACTAGTGTCCTTTGGAAGGAGAGCAAGTACTCTTAACTACTGAGCCATCACACCAGACTACTGTCTTTACTTTAATAAATAGATAAATAAATAAATAAACATATATGTATATGTATATATATTTATATTTATGTGCGTGTTTGCCTTTATACATATATGGTGCACCATATATGTGTCTGATGCCAAGAATGTCAAGAAAGAGTGCTGGTTCCCTTGGAACTCGAGTTACAGATGGCTGAGAGCCAACATGTGGATGCAGTGTGTCAAACCTGGGTCCCCTGCAAGAGCAGCAAGTGCTGTTAATCTCTGAGCCCTCTCTGCAGACCTGTTCCCTCCTTCCCTTCCTCCCTCT
>NW_022196915.1:107060045-107074068 GCF_008632895.1 Mastomys coucha
CCCCCCCCCCCCAACCCCTGAGGTCAGTCTCAGTATCCCAGGCTGGCCTCAAACTCACTATGTAGATGAGGATGACACTGAACTTCTGACCTGCCTGCCTCCACTTCCCAATGCTGTAACTACAGTATGGGCTTATGGAGTACTGAGGATTGAACTCAGGGCTTCCTCAGTGCTAGGCAAACAGTCTTCCTGACAAATGAACCACATGCACAACCCTTAAATTTACTTTGCTGGTATCTTAAAAAAAAAAGGGGGGTTTTATTGGTCTTTTTAAAATTATACACTTTATAATGGCAGTAAAGCTCTATACGAATGCTCACTGAATGCTTTTCCTCCTTTTGCGTTCCATGCAGTTTTTTTCCCTGTAACCCTTGAAGTGGAGCACAGTCCCCATTATCTGAAGCTCGAGGGTCACTGAGATTGCCCCTCTTACCACTGAGTTCAAGTGGTGCCCATAATAGTGGAGTGTGGCTGAAGTGGGTGTGAGGGTCTAAGATCAGCACACTGCCCAAATTGTGCAAGGTCAAAAGTGTCCCTAAAAGTCCTCTAAATCGCATCAAGCTTTCAGCGTGCTGTTCCAGCCAGCCAGTCTATACTTACTGTATTTAGGCACAGTGTCTAAGTCAGTGTCCTATGCTGCAAAGAGGCACTATACTATGACCATGGCAACTCTTATAAAGGACAGCATTTAATTGAGGCTGGCTCACCATCTCAGAGGTTTGGTCCATGTCTTAGTCTGGGTTTCTATTCCTGCACAAAACATCACGACCAAGAAGCAAGTTGGGGAGGAAAGGGTTTATTCAGCTTACACTTCCACATTGCTGTTCACGACCAAAGGAAGTCAGGACTGGAACTCAAGCAGGTCAGGAAGCAGGAGCTGATGCAGAGGCCATGGAGGGATGTTACTTACTGGCTTGCTACCCCTGGCTTGCTTGGCTTGCTTCCTTATAGAACCCAGGACTACCAGCCTAGGGATGGTACCACCCACAAGGGGCCCTCCCACCCTTGATCACTAATTGAGAAAATGCCTTACAGCTGGGTCTCATGGAGGCATTTCCTCAAGGGAGGCTCCTTTCTCTGTGATAACTCCAGCCTGTGCCAAGTGGTCACACAAAACCAGCCAGTACAGCCCATTATCATCATTGCAGGGAACATGGAAGCACCCAGGCAGACATGGTAGCTGAGAGTTTACAACTGGACCAACAGGCAGCAGGGAGAGAGAGAACCACTGAGACTGGATGGGCTCCAGAAGCCCCCAGTCTCACCCGTAGTGACACACTTCTTACAACAAGACTTTGCTTATTCCAAATAGGCCACACCTCCTAACCCCTGTCAAGTAGTGCTACACCCTAATGACCAGCATTCAAATCTATGAGCCTATTCCTCTTCAAACCACCACACACAGTTAATTTAAGAACCTTCTCAAGGGATTAAAAGTCATCCAAACCATCTTTTGTATCAGGAGGCACAAGGACAGGGAAAATAAAAAAAATGTTTCCAATATTTTATGTTGTTTACATAGGTCTTTGCCACTCAGTGAAATTTTAGATTGTAATCTCCTAATGAACAAACGTGCTGTTGTTATCAACCATTGACAATGTAATCTGTGACAAGACTATCCTAGTCTCTTGACGTTTTCTTCTTAGTGGCCATTTGAAAGAGGTTGATTTTTGTGGGAGTCTGTTTTTGTGCAGAGAAACTGTGCTAATTATATGCTATATTAGTAAAATATATTTAGAAGATTCAGTTCCAGGGTGACAGAAGGCCGCAAACAGAATGCTAGTATTACTGCTCACAGCCTCATTTATAAGATGATTCATTTAAAGATCTGTAAAACTACCCCAATGTGAGAGAGAATGTTGGCATTAATTCGGTGTTCTGATAGTTCCAGATGCATCAGGAAAAAGTTGTACAGACAGTTGTTACATGTCTTGAATGCAGCATTAGGCAGGCAGATCCCTGAGTTCTAGGCCAATCTGATCTACAGGACAGCCAAGGCTACACAAAGAAACATGGTCTCAAAAAAACAAAAGGAGTGCTGGAGAGATGGCTCAGCAGTGAAGAGCACTGACTGCTCTTCCAGAGGTCCTGAGTTCAATTCCCAGCAACCACATGGTGGCTCATGACCATCTGTAATGGGATCGATGCCCTCTTCTGGCTTGTCTGAAGACAGCTACAGTGTACTCATATAAATAAAATAAATAAATAAATAAATAAATAATAAATAAATAAAATGTTACGAAACAAAACAAAAGCAAAAAGGGGAAGAAAGGTAAAGGAAAGGACTTTTGAGGTTTTTTTTGGGGGGTTGTTGTTGTTGGTTGGTTGGTTTGGTTTGCACATGTGTGAGGCCTCGAATTCAATCTACTTTGTCCTTCAAAAAATATGAAGAAAAAGGCATCAGTATGTAGTGGTACAACAGGAATGAATATCTGACTAGCATCTGTGCTTCCATGGGTAACATGATCTTGGTGAGGAAGAGGAATGCAGCTAGTGCTGTGAGGAGCTGGACTGGCCAGTAGCCTTGGATTCACTCTCTTCACTACAGTTCCATGGGACATGACCATCAGAAAGTACCATTCTAACTCTCTGTAATAATATCAACAACACCATCCACTGTGAGCTTCTGCTCTGGCAGTCACAGGGGCAGCCTTGTGTTCCTCACTGCTGGGCAAATTCCACCACTCAACCTCAGATTGGAAGAGATTTTTAAAGGGCATGTGGTTTGTCTTGTAAGGAAGTCAGTGGGAAATCCTGTCAGAACTCTTAATTATTGCACCTGCTTCCTGATAGGAGCCAACAGAGAGCAAAACTCTGTTTTTGTATTCTCCCGGAGTATGAAGCTCAGGCTCAAATTCTGAAAGCCATTTCTAATACCCCTTAGAAAGAGTCCCCTGTGGCTCCCATGTAGTGCCTTCTCTCTTTCTGTAAGCTACAATCAATTCTACCATAGGAAGTTCCAGATGGAAAGAGTGCCTTGGTACTGGAGACCTTGAGACCACGTAATGCTCAGAGACTGTGTGTGTGTGTCAAATACTAAAAACAAATTGACTTCTTCTGAGTTTGTTTGGGCTAAAAATAAGAACTGTTAAATAAATACAATGATTGACTGACTACTGACTTGCATTATTTGATTATCTTAGACAGTTTGTAGTAGTTTTTAAAAGGACTGGGACTAAACCTTGTGATTTTATGAGTTGCATAGGCAGGATGCCTAAGAGTTGAAACATACTTATATTATGTAACAAAATCTTAAATTTTGTATCAATATACAAAGATTTGTGCCAGTGAAAACCTTAAACCTATATCATTTACAAAATTCTGTACTAATTTAAGAAAATATAACTTCAGTTCTATATCAGAATATAAAGATCTCTACCAATGTAAGATGTGGCTATAAAGTGCTTTTGTTCAAGAGTAGATTTAATAATCCATCCCTATTTGTCTAACTTCTTATAATATTACTATATCCCCCTTTCCCTTACTTAAGGAAGAAGTATAGAGAAGAAGAAAGAGCAAAGATAGAAATCTCCAAGTCTAAGCTCTCTAGTTTCCTCCCTGTCCAAGACTATAATTATTTGTACATCATTCCTTAAATGGCAACATATCTATAATTTATAAAATGACCAAAACTATCCACCCCAACTTCAGGGACTGGGATGACAGTCTCTTTATAATTGCTTCTTGATGAATATTGATGAGAAATTCCTGTTTGGGGACCCAAAAGGAAACTGGAAAATGGTTACGTGAAAAGAAAGCTAGCTGGCATCACTTGTTGTCCAGTCTCTGTGTTGAGAAAGTTCAGGCCTTAACTGAAGTCCTGATTGGAACAGTTTGAAAGGCTGGATGAACTAAAGTCATCTGGGATCAGCAATCTTTCCTGAAGCTGTTCTGGAAGCAAGTCTCTGGAAACAGCATCAGTTTGAGGTAGGATCGATTAGGGAGCTGGAACAGCAAGTCTCAGTGTTTTAGCATCCCTGAGGGTAAATCCTGTAAGGGCTGCCCTCTTGGTATTTCATTCTGTAATATATAAACCTTACAACCAATATTTAGTTCTATCAATACATTTGTATGAATGTGTAGGGTGCAAAGATCAGTCAAGGATGATTTTTTTGTTTGTTTGTTTGTTTTGAACAGATGAAAGACAACTGTCTTTTTTTTCTTTTAGGTAGTTTGATCATATAATCAAACTGAAATATAATTTTTCTAGGTTATGCTGACCAAATAATCCTGATCTATAAGCCACTAAATTGCTTTTCTATTGCTGGGAAGAGATACCATAACCAAGAAAACTTAAAAAAGAAAGTGTTTAATTTGGGGCTCATGGTTTCAGAGTTAGTTCATGGCCATCATGGCAGGGAGCATGATGCAGGCAGACATGGCACTGGAACAGCAGCTGAGAGCTTATATCCTTATGAACGATTAGGAGGTAGAGAAAGGAAGAGCTAACTGGGAAGGGCTGGCTTTTGAAACCTCAAAGCCCACCCTCAGCAACTTATCTCCTCCAGCAAGGCCATACCTCCTAATTCTTCCCAAACAGTTCTACTAACTGGGACCAAGTATTTAAATATATGAGCCTATGAGGGCCATTCTCATTCAAATGGCCACAAAGTCCATTTGGGGACTGCTGTGGTTTAGATTTAAAGCATCTTAAAGGTTGGTGTGTTGGAGACTCAATGAGTCCAATCGTTGAGAGGTAGGTAATTGGACAATAAGAGCTCTCCAGTGTAAATGTAATTCCTGAGGGCTTTTCTTTGCCCCTTTTGCTCCCAAGTAATGATGGAGTTTCCATGCCTGCTCTAGCCTGGTTTTGCTCCCAAATAAACAACTTGGGGACCTAATAAATGTATTAACAAGCTTTAGGCACTGTGCTAGGCATATATTTGTCTATTCTAACCCTCTGTGACTGCCTATGTTCCAGCCATGTGGTCTTTTACCTGCAATCTGAATCGTGCCCTGGTTCACAAAAGCTATTCAATGTGTGTCCCCCAACACTGAACTGATCTAGGGTGATGGGTGAGTAATTTGACAGCATCATTGGGATGCAGAGGAACCCTTTGGAGGTGGAGCCTATTTAGAGGAAGTAGATCACAGTGTTTCTAGGAGTCTTATCTTTTCCTGATGTCCCTCTTCTGTTTCCTGCTCTCCTCCCCCACCCCTTTTCCTCCCTCCCTCCTTCCTTGCTACCATGAGGTGAGCAACTCTGTTTCACCATCCCTCTGCCATACCAAAACCAATGGAGCCAGCTGATCATGGATTGAAATCTCTGCAAGCATAAACCAGAACAAACCTGTCCTGCACTAAACTGCTTTCCCCAGGAATCTTGTCACAGCAATGGAAAAAAATGCTAACACTAGGACCATCTTTATCTTTTTTGTTTTGCTTTGAGACATGGTCTAGCTAGATATGTATTAGACCAAGCTGGCCTAAACTCAGAGGTCTGCTGCCTCTGCTTCCCATGTGCTGGAATTAAAGGTGTGTGTCATCACACCTACCCCATTCTTTATCTTAAAACTCAAGACTTCATAACTTGACTCTGGCCTCTTTGGGCAGTGTTTATAGCTTATTTGTTCAAGGCCAATGTTACGTCCAAATTATACTATAGAGGATAGATTTTTCTCCTCTTTACCCTTTCTATATTTGGGGTCTATAATCAATCAACAATTACTAATTAACAAACTGACAGGAAAATATATTTATTCATGATTTTATATGCATAGGGCTTCACAGAAAGAAATGAAAACCAAAAGAAGCCATTGTTCTTTCAGAAATATTTCCTGTTTTAACAGGCAGCCACACATCATATAGAAGTGACTACTTCAAACAGGTTTTGATCCACAGGCAGTACACTGGGGCAGCAATGAGGAAATGTGTGGTAGATTAGATTGCTACAGTTTATCATAAAATTTGGTGGGGTGGGTGCTTCTGATTCTATTGGCCAAATAATCACGGACCTAACACATGCTAGGCTAGCACTATACCACTAAGCCCCCTCCTTTTCTTTTTTCTTTTTTCTTTTTTTTAACTTCTTGAAACACAGTTTCATTAAGTTTCCCAAGCTGTTCTCAAACTCAGGGATCTGCATCTCAGGCAGGTCTTGAACTTGTGATCCTTGTCTCAACCTCCCAAGTGGATGGGGTTGCAGGCCTAGTCCAGCAGGCTCTACCCCTACTTCTATAAAGGCAAATCTCTATTCTACTTAGACAAAAAAGAGGACGATCTTGTGCACACTAGTTTTCTGCTGCCTTTAACCCAGAATTGTCTCTTATGCCCAAATGGAATATTTTGGGTGTGATATTCTGACCTGTCATTGATGACATACTCTGTCAGGAAATGAAGATTTGGATTTTTTTTCCCTTCTAGAAAAATCTTACTCTTTCATTTATAGGCATATAGCTAGTTAAAATACAATACACACTCTTTTCAAGTATAAGGCACTTTCCAATCATTTAGCCTCCACCCATGTGCAGGATGGTCAAGTAATATACATGTATTTCCTGTGTAATATCTGATTGAGCATCTGAAATTAAAACATTTATGGGTACTTGTATATTTGTTAAATCTGGCCATCTCATTCATACAATGTGAGAAATTCGAAAAAACGGACATCTAAATTATTTCAGCAGAAAAGAGTGGGGGGAAAAGAATTCTGAGTTTTAACTGTGGCAAGCCATACATAATAAAATGTATCATCTTAGCCATTTTGAGTATAAAGGTCAAAGTATATTGAATTGTTTAGCCATTGCTCATCCCTCTCAGACCTTTTTTCATCATCTATACCAATTATTAATAAAAAAACCAAAAACCAAACCAAAAATTCCCTTCTCTTTCCTCAGCTTCTCCGAACTGTCAAATGCAGTGTGCAACATAGGAAAAAAAAATCACATTTCTCAGGTTTTGTTCCATCCAGAGTTATCAGTGGTCTGAAGAAAGTTGCGTCACCGTATGTGTGAGAATGCAGAGGAAATTTCCCTTTACCTAGTTGGGAAGCGTCTCTGGATGCATTTCTCCTTAACAGCGCTCACCAACCAGGAGCTCTAGGTACCCAACCCTGGATCTCTCCGCCCCGCCCCGCCCCGCCCCCAGGTAACCTAGGGAACCACAGGTGAGGCGTTACTCGGAAGAGGCCGGATCCGGAAGTAGAGGTCGCCCCGCCCACCAGCCGAGAAGCGGCCAGACTTGGGTGACGTGTCGTTGTAGGAGTTGGCTTACCCGCCCTGCGTACTCCCCGTCCGAGCTCTGAGCGACTGGGCCGTCTGGAATCCCGTTGTCGTTTTCATTCTCAAGGACTCCAGTTGTCCGGGTTTTTTATTTGCTTTACCCAGAGTGTTGAGGCTGGCGGGTTGGAGGCACGAAGCGCCAGGTCGCCGTGGGTTCTTTACTGAGGATCCCTGGCCATCCTGGGGAGCGATTCTAGGTCCTAAGTTTGTGGTGGTCTGTGAAGGCGGGCGGCCTAATGCAGCTTCCGGAAACCCTCAGGCGTTAGCGCCGAAGTCTGCGATCCTAAATTCAGGTCCAGAAACTGTGTCCTCCGGCAACCAGGGCTGAATGAACACTTTGTAGTTTGTTTCGCCTTCGGCTCTCCGGGCCCGGCTATAGAGTTGGAAGATGCAGAGACCAGGCCCCTGCAGCCGTGGGAAGTAAGACAGCGAACAATAAACACGGTCGTTTCCGAAATCGGGGACGCCTACGTTCTACATTATCCCTCTTAGCACAGTAGCTGAGGGGACCAAGAGTGGCCTAGCGTGGTAGTTAGGAGCTTAGAGACCACCAAAAGGACTCAGTGGCACAACGAGCAGCGTGCCAGCAGCACGTGTGGACAGCGAGGTTTGAGGCGAAGGTGTTATCAGAGGTAGAAAAAGATAGTAATGACAAAGTTGGGGCGGGAGCTGCGGTAGTGAAGGACAAGTTTGGTACTATCAGAAAAATAGGTAAGGAGGGCAAGTTAATCCTCCCTTTTTCCATTTGGAGACAACAGCTGCTTCCTGTTTCGACAAAGGGAGTTGTTAGGACTTCGCCCAAAGTTCAGTGTGTGGATGTATTTGAGAGGGTGTGTGCGGACACTGCTCCTTTTGTTGTAAAAGTGGTCAGCACCGCCTGGGACAACTACTATATCATTTTATATGTGTGTGTGTGTGTGTGTGTGTGTGTATTGTTGTTGTTTTTCAAGACAGGGTTTCTCTGTGTAGCCCTGGCTGTCCTGGAACTCACTCTGTAGACCAGGCTGGCCGCGAACTCAGAAACCCACCTGCCTCTGCCTCCTAAGTGCTGGGATTAAAGGCGTATGCCACTACTGCCCGGCCTGTTTTTGTTTTGTTTTGTTTTAATTTAATCTTTACCACTCTTGGAGGGTGAGCATCCTTTTGTTGTCTTCCTACTTTCATTTCTCCTGTGATGGACCCATGCCCAGGGACACAAAGCTAGATCACAGTGTTCCAAAGCCATCAAATTACCTTTGATGTTAGCCTTTTTTGGTTATGTCAGTAGCCCTTTCTGTAGGTGCTAAAGTTTGAATAAACTTTGGGGGGAATATATGAACACCCAGAATTTTAATACCATGAGACTACAAACTTTTTTGAATTTACCTATTTTCTGAACTTGCCTTTTCTTGAATTTGGGGGTCACAGCCATCCAGGACTCTTAGTGTTTGTTTTATATTCTAAGACGATGCACTCTGGAGAAGAATTCGGTTGAAGTCCAAAACTACATGGGCTTTTTATGCTAAACTTATTTTTTCCTCCTTGAGCTTGAATGTTTGCGCACTAACGGATACAGACATAACCATTTCCCATCAAAAATGGGAAAAGCTATGCAACTTGTCGAAGAGTGATTCTAGCCTTCCTTGACATAACCGCTTTACTTAAGCCCGGTATCTTCATTGCAACATGCCAATGCTACTTTGTATTCACTACCTGCTCCCACTTAATCTCATTTCGGCTTTCTGAAAGATATATTTATTATGTGCACACTTGTCCCACACAAGAATGTCCCAACATTCCTGATGCTTAGGAATTATTCTTGCAAATGACCTCTAAGAGCTGTTTAAAGATTTACGAGTCGTTCTTTCCATTTGTTCCCTTACTCTGGCTCCAACTAGGTAACCCCTGAGCTCTGCCTCATCGACCAACTCAGTCTCCATCAGCAAAGTACTTGCTTGGTTCGTCAGTCCTGAGTTGACTGGCGTGTGTGAGGTTACAGAGGGCAGAAAAGAGGTGCGCCCGAGAAGCGCCACGGTGGAACCTGGAACCCGACTGTAGGTGCGGGAAGCGCGCAGGCGGAAGTCACCCAGCCCGAGAGCTGAAAACCCAGAACGCGGATCTCCTTTCCGCCCCGCCCGGAAACAGCCCGCTGCGCTTGCGGCGCCCGCACTGAGCATGTGCAAGCCGTGCCGCGCATGCTCCGTGAAGGCCCGCTTCGGTTTCTGTCGCGGGGCCCGCGGTGTCTCCTAGCGCAACCGGAACTAGCCGTTGCGGGCGGGCCTTCTCTGCGCTCGGGCCTTGAGGTGATCTCCGAGCCCCCCCACCTTCCTCGTCGTCCCCTCGGCTCGGCCGCCCGCCTTTCACAGCCGCCGGCATGAGCTCCAGGCCGCCCGCGTCGCCGCCAGCGCGAGCCTCGCGGTTGTTGCTACTGTCGCTGCTCCTGCTAGGGACGGTCCCAGGCCCGCGCCCGGGCAGCGCCTTCTACCTGCCCGGCCTGGCGCCGGTCAACTTCTGCACCGAAGAGAAGAAGAGCAACGAGTGCAAGGTGGGAGAGGCCTGTCGGGCTGCCCGCGACGGCAGCGGGCTCTAGGAGCGGGAGGGGGCGTAGCTGTGGGTGGGGTCGCTTTCCCGAACCGTGGCGGGCGGGGGACCTGCGGCCACCGGGCTCTCAGCGCTCTGCCTGTCCCTGCGGGCTAGCAGCTGCAGCTCGATGCGCCCTGCCTGGACCCCAGCGGCTTGCGGAGCGCTCTTGGACTGGCCTGCACGCAGGAACCGTGTGACCCGCTGCCCATACGGGGCGCTCCCAACCCAGGGACAACTTCTAGTAACTTAAATTTTATAGCTCCCTGTTTCATTGCTCTTTACTGGAACTCCTGGTTACTAAGGCTTATTCTCTCTAGGACTTTGATAGCGAACTTCAAGAATACCAGTTGATTACTTAACCTGTGGATTGTGACACATTCTAACCCTCATTAAAAACTGCGTTAATAAAGACTAGTTGTAGATACACTTAATCCCTGGCCTTTAAATGTTTTTGTTCTTGTTGTTTTTTGCTATAAAAATTTTAAGAGACCCCCCCCAATGAGTTTCTCCTCGATGACTTTAAACACTTAAAAAGCAGCATACAGCGGGAGAAAGAACCGATCTTGGAAATGTTGGTTTCTTAGGATAACCGCCCACACGTTTTTCAGTTTACCAGCTGATAGCAGCTTTTAGGTTATAAGGTGTAGAGCATCACAATACACCATTATTTGTTAAAGTTACTAAAACTTAACCATTTGTAGGATCGAGGGTCTCTCTGAAACCGTTAATTTTAACACTTCAAATAATAGTTAAGAAAACGTTTACACTGTGTAAAATAGGCTTATTTACTAAAATTTTAGGCTGGTGTTTATTTTATGACTCTCAGCTGTACCGCAGTTGTGAATTTTGAGGTTGTTTTAGAGTATTAGGGAGGCTATTAAAGTTTTCATGGCGTTTTGCAGCTTCTCTTTAGGTTTGTAGGCTATCCTGTGTGGCGGTAACATGGTCACTATCGTTTTAAAAAGAAACAAACGTGTATCTATAACATGTTATGTTACAGTGTTCAATAATACCTACCAAACCGCCCATTAACTGTGGTACCCGGAAGAGCTGGAACTTCTGCCTCCTTTTGGAGAGCTCAGACCTAAAGTGAGATCCCACGGGCACACTGGATTTTTCTGTTAAATATTTCAGTAGCCAACCTTTGTAAACGAGTACTTGGTCTTTAAATGAACAGTGAATGTGTGTTGTATTCAGAGTTTCTTAGAGAAATACATTCCTGCCTCCTCTGTCAGCCACTGGAGAACAGAAGGTTATTAATAAAATCTGATGTTATGGAAAGATATGGTCCACATACCTAGAAATCATAGATGAGGAAACATTTGTGAATTAGAGTCTTGTGGGGAAGCAGCAGAGAAGTGACATTGGACACAGACTTTAGAGATGAGTGGATTTGTAGGTGGTTTGTCTTGTCTCACAGGTCTTTAAGTGTCTTTTTGAAGTTTCTGGTCCTTTGAGGTTTTTAACTTGGGTAGGTGAAATGGGCAAGACAGATCATATTTGAATGTTGGAATTTTGTCTTTGTTCTCAGCTACTCCATTAGCCAGTAGGAAGGGGGTCTTGTTTCTAGGCTCTCCTCTAATTTAACTAGCTGTTATGGAGACAAAACATCTTCCCCTTTCTCTCAGGAGGAAGGTATTCTGCTTAGTAAACAGTTTAAGTTTTTATTACTTCAGTCTGGATGGTAATTGTTTTCAAACACACCTTCCCTCTTTTCCAAACAGAAATTTACCTCACAGTTTAGGAGGCTGAGAAATCAAAGTTTTAGGTGCCCACAGACAGATTCAGGGTCTGGTGAGGAGGATTCATTTCCTTCCTCCTCCATATGTATGTATGTCTTCACTTGGTGGAAGGGTCGAGAGATCTTCTTTAGCCTATTTTTTTGAGAATACTAAACCATTCATGAGAACGCTGCACCCAGGACTTGGTCATCCCTAAAAGGCTTTCCTTCGTAGACCCATGGCCTAGGGGTCTACTTTTTCAGTACAGGAACGGGACAGGAGAACATAAGACATGCCACTCTGTTTCCTAAGGGGCAGAAGCGAGCAGAGAGGTCCTTGATGCTGTTGATAGGACTGCTGTTTCTTCCCCACCTCTGTAGCACAGGGATGGCTTGCTTATGTATTCCCCTTGAAAGAGATTTTGGATTTCTTAGAGGAAACACTGTCTTGTTCTGGTTGAGTGCAGAATATGAAGCAGGTGTAGCTCAGTGTAATATATGCAGTGCCACATAGTCTTAACTTTTACGGTTAAATCCTCATCCTACATTAATTCAGTATGGATTGACTGATGATTTCACTATTTTGTTTCCTTAAAATTGTTGTATAAGCCTTTGGTGTCTGGGCACACCTTTAATCCCAGCACTCAGAGACAGAGACAGGTTCATCTCTTTTGTTGTGACCAGCCTGGTCTACATAATGAGCTCTAGGACAGGGCTATGTGGAGAAAGACCTTGTCTCAAAAACAGTAACCACAACCATAACGGCAGAGTTTTATGTTTAATTTCCTAACAGAGAAATGTGAGTTCATTGAACCTAATATCGTTGAGATGGGGGTCTTAGGGGGTCTTAAACTCAAGTACAAAATAGTTTGCTTTACAGGACTGTTGCAATTACAGGAGTTTGCTGCTACTAGGTCCAGCTGAAGTACATTTAGGAACTATATGATAACACCTGACTGATATCCTTTTACTTTTTGCAGTGTTAGAGATTGAACCCAGGAATTTGGATATGCTGGGCGCATATCCAAATCTACCAATGAGCTATAGCCCCATTCCTGAAAACATTTTTATGCACAACTTTGAGTGCTGTGAAGGTGTCTGGTTTTCTTCCCGCTTCTGTGTGTTATTTTGTTAGTTTTAAAGACCATAACAATAACAATAAAGGGCGACTGTTCCTGCAGCAGCTGCTGCTTTTAGCTTCTAGGGGTATGTGACTGCATGAATAGAGTGAATCCCTGATCAGAGTGTGTAGTTCTGCACAGCTAGTATAGCCGTTTAGTATAAAAGTTTTGACTCCTTCAGTTAGCTGCCGCATGCTGGTTGGTTTTGGACTGAGTGGCCTTGTAGTGCTAAATGATTAAGAATGATGACAGTTCACCTTCATGCTTTTAACTGTTAAGTATTTGGCTCCTCAATGTCAGTTCAGACCTAAGAACTAAAATAGCACAAGCTTTCAGAACATTGGATACTTTTCTACTGCATAATATAGAGATCATATTCTTTTTAAAAACTTATTATTTACTTTACATCCCAGTATCGGCCCCTCCTCCTTCCAGATCTTCCCTCATGCAGATTCTCCCTCCATTCCTCCCTTCCTTTCTCTTTTGAGAAGGGGGAGCCCCCTCTGGGTGTCTCCACTTCCCAGAACCCCCAACACATCCAGTCACTGAAGGACTAGGTGCAGCCTCTCCCACTGAGGCCAGACATTGTGGTCTAGTTAGGGGAGTGGGATCCACTTGTGGGCAGACAGGAGATTCAGGGGCAGCCCCCACTCCAGTTGTTGGGGTACCTGCATGAAGACCAAGCTGCACATCTGCTACGTATGTGCAGGAGGCCTAGTTTTAGCCGGTGCTTGCTCTTTGGTTAGTGGTTCAATCTCTGGGAGCCCCCAAGGGTCCAGGTTAGTTGACTCTGTTAGTCTTCCTGCGGAGTCCCTGTCCTCTTCTAGCAGTGGGTGGATATGGATCCTGGAATGGTGACTTTCTGTGGCCAAGCAGGACTCCCAATGGTGGGATAAGGACAGCAACCCACCCACAAAACCTTGTCCCTAAAAGTGTGTTCTGCTTACAAGGTGCACAGGACAAAGATACAGACAGGGCATGGCCAGCCAGTGACTGGCACAAACTGAGACCCATCCCTTGGATAGGAACCAATCCTTGACACTATTAATGATACTTGTTATGCTTGCATAACTGTCCTCTGAGAGGCTCCACCCAGCAGCCAGTGGAAAGAGATGCAGAGACCACAGCCAACATTAGATGGAGCTGGAGAAGCCTCTCCATGGAAGAGTTGGGTGAAAGATTGAGAGATCATACTCTTAGGGGAAAGAGTAAGATTTTCTTTCCTGGGGCTGGCAGGATGGTTCAATGGGTAAAGATACTTGCCACCAGCTGGACTTGGTGGTGCACACGATTAATCTCAGTGCTTGGATGGCAGAGACAGGCAGATCTCTGAATTTGAGGCCAGTGTCGTCTGCAGAGTGAGCTCCAGGTCTACTTAGAGAGGCCCTGTCTCAAAAAAA